>NW_024070198.1:34562637-34745493 GCF_014754425.2 Oryx dammah | reverse complement strand
CAGTTTATTGGGATCCACACAGTCAAAGGCTTTGGCATAGTCAATAAAGCAGAAGTAGATGTTTTTCTGCAACTCTCTTGCTTTTTCCATGATCCAGCGGATGTTGGCAATTTGATCTCTGGTTCCTCTGCCTTTTCGAAAACCAGCTTGAACATCAGGAAGTTCACGGTTCACGTATTGCTGAAGCCTGGCTTGGAGAATTTTGAGCATTACTTTACTAGCATGTGAGATGAGTGCAATTGTGTGGTAGTTTGAGCATTCTTTGGCATTGCCTTTCTTTGGGATTGGAATGAAAACGGACCTTTTCCAATCCTGTGGCCACTGCTGAGTTTTCCAAACTTGCTGGCATATTGAGTGCAGCACTTTCACAGCATCATCTTTCAGGATTTGAAACAGCTCCACTAGAATTCCATCACCTCCACTAGCTTTGTTCGTAGTGATGCTTTCTAAGGCCCACTTGACTTCACATTCCAGGATGTCTGGCTCTAGATGAGTGATCACATCATCATGATTATCTGCGTCATGAAGATCTTTTTTGTACAGTTCTTCTGTGTATTCTTGCCACCTCTTCTTAATGTCTTCTGCTTCTGTTAGATCCACATCATTTCTGTCCTTTATCGAGCCCATCTTTGCATGAAATGTTCCCTTGGTAACTCTAATTTTCTTGAAGAGATCTCTAGTCTTTCCCATTCTGTTCTTTTCCTCTATTTCTTTGCATTGATCACTGAAGAAAGCTTTCTTATCTCTTCTTGCTGTTCTTTGGAACTCTGCATTCAGATGCTTATATCTTTCCTTATCTCCTATGCTTTTTCCTCTCTTCTTCTCACAGCTATCTGTAACGCCTCCCCAGACAGCCATTTTGCCTTTTTGCATTTCTTTTCCATGGAGATGGTCTTGATCCCTGTCTCCTGTACAATGTCACGAACCTCATTCCATAGTTCATCAGGTACTCTATCTATCACATCTAGGCCTTTAAATCTATTTCTCACTTCCACTGTGGGAAGGGATTTGATTTAGGTCATACCTGAATGGTCTAGCGGTTTTCCCTACTTTCTTCAATTTGAGTCTGAATTTGGTAATAAGGAGTTCATGATCTGAGCCACAGTCAGCTCCTGGTCTTGTTTTTGTTGACTGTATACAGCTTCTCCATCTTTGGCTGCAAAGAATATAATCAATCTGATTTCGGAAAAGCTCACATAATTATCTGCATACCCATATCCATTTGAATTTTAGGACCCCAAGTAGCCCGAAATAATATTGAAAAAGAACAAAGATAGAGGATCCACACTTCCAGATTTCAAATTTTACTACAAATCTACAGTAACCAAGAGAGTATGATACTGGCATAAAAATGTGCAAAAGAATAGACCCAAAAAAGACATATGGATGGCAAATAAGCACATAAAAATGTTCTCATCAGCAGTAATCATTAAGGAAATGCAAATCAAAACCACAAAGGAATGCCAAGTTGCATACACTGGGATGGCTACTATCTAAAAGAAGGAAAGAAGGGAAAGAATGAAAATTGCACGCTTTTGGTGAGAATATGGAAAAATTGGAACCCGTGGCAGTGTTGGTGAGAATGTGGAAGGTACAATTAAACAGTATGGAGGCCCTTCAAAAAGTTAAAAATAGAATTACCATATGACTCAGCAATTTCAGTTCTGGGAATATATCCAAAAGAACTGAATCAAGGTCTTGAATACATACTTATATATTCATATTAAAAGAAGTATCATTCACAACAGCTAAACAGGGAAGCAACTCAAATATCCATCAACAGGTGAATGGATAATCAAAATGTGGTATATATAATACATATAATGGAATATAATTCAGCCTTAAAAGAAGGGAAATTCTTACATATATCACAACATGAATGAGCCTTGAGAACATTATGCTAAGTGAAACAAGCCAGTTACAGAAGGACAAGTATTATATGGTACTACTTACATCAGATAACTAGATTAGTAAAGATCTTAGAGACAGCAAGTAATCACAGAGGCCACACTTTCTGAGCATCACAGTGACAGCAAGGAAGGCCTCATCCTGAGAGATGAGTTACTCGTCTACATGCAGTTTGACTTGAGGACTCACCATTGACCTTGTGAGACTTCGGACTGCAATGTAATCTAAATTACACTGTAATTAGGCTCTTTCATTCAACTTTCCTTTCTTCCTGCTCTACTTCACGAATGTCAGATTGGCACTGTGGTCTAAAAGATCTCTCACTTTCTCCCCTGATCTCTCCGTCACAAGAGTTCCCCCTAATACATTTACTACAGGGCTAATGCCATTCTGGTCTCCACTTCTCTGAGGACTCATGGTCTAAGATATCAGGAGCTAAAATTGAGATTTGTAATTGGCTCACTCACTCCTTGGCAGGCTAAAAGGAAGCCATCCATGTTGCTTGATTCATCCCTGGAAGAAGACTTCAACTGCTAAAGATTTCACCAGTGATGATCTGGGGAAAATGTTTTCAAAAGATAGTAGTGTTGGATAATTGCTGAATGTTTGCATTAACCCTGCAAAGGGCTAATGAGAGACTGAAGGCCATTAACAAATATGACAGGCTAAATATAAGAACCAGAGGGTTTCTTTTATAGCTTTAATTCAGACTCTTATCCCTGACAGTGGAAGAGCCAATAAGAATGAGCAGCAGAGTAATGATCCAAGAGTGAGAGCTGCAGAGTTCCAGAGACGATAGACTGCTCAACTAGAGCAGTCCTCTTACGTAAAGACGATGGCCATGGTTGGGGAAATTGAGCTCTTGAAATATGGGATAGGAACATCTAAAATGAAATATCTAGATGGATGTTTTGCACGGAGTCAGTTCTACAATTATAGAAACAATACGGTCGTTCCCTCAACAAGCTGTCAACGTCTCCTCTCCTGGTTGTTAGACTGATAACTAGGGTTTAAGGACAGCATAATGCATCTTGGTCTGATAAGAAAGGAGGGAGATTATATACTTGGAAGAGTTGCAAGAATTGGCTAGCAGGTAATGGCAACAGCCAGGGGAGTATAACAGGAACTAGAAATCAGTGGTATCTGATCCTGGGGGATGGAATCAGCAAGAATTCATGAATTCTGGTGCACAGTCTCAGGACCAGGAAATGCAATACCCTATGGAAGACTCCAGGGGATGGTGCAAAGTTGAAGAAGTAACTCTTAGAAGTCTGGATAAAGCAATGGCCAATGCAAAGTGAAATGGGAATGCCTGAGTTCCCTGAGAAAACGTAAGAGAAAGAGATAAAAGAAGCTGACAGGAGGATATGTGCCAGAAAGAATGTATTATATTAGGTCAGAAGAACTACAAGAAGATTATTTTCCATGGGACGCATCATTCACCGAGGCCATGCGGAATCTGCTGATGAAAGGGCACACTAAGAAGTTCAGTGATGGCTTTCTTCTGAAGATCAAAGCTGACAACAGGAGAGGCGGTGACAGAGCTAGGCATTAAGTGATGGAGTCCCAAAGTGAAAAAGACCAAGGGTCAATGTTTAACTGTCAGAATCCAGGGGTCACAATTAGGATCATGATCAACAAGCCTGGAGAAGCAGACAAGGATGCTGCCCAACAAAGAACTGTGGGATGACTAACAACGGATGGTATCTATACGAGGGGCAAAATAGGTGGGCAGCTAACAATGGTGCTCCTTAATATTACTTGAAGTAGGAATGGAGGGGTAAAGGCTGAGGGTTGTAGCCCCAAGAGATGATTGTGATCCTCTGCTCAGTTCCAAGATGAGTTAATTTACAAATCCAGAATCCACTGACTGAACAGGTAGCTGAGTTCACAGAAAAAAGGTTGTCTTGAAACACCTTGGAAAGTGTATAAAATGATTCCCAAAGGAACATGTATATGACTACTTTATAAAGAGATTCGTGTTTATTTGGGTATATACACAAGTATATTTATGGGTACATACTCAGTGTAAGACAAATTAATAGATATTTTCACTACTATAAGATACAAGGTTAGCGATGACACAGCTAGTCAATGACCAGAACACCACCATGGCCCCTTGTTAGAGCTGGGGTATCTCCAGGGTCCAGATAACAAATTCTGGCTAAATCCTGGGTCATACTGGGAAACTGTGTCTATACATCCACCCTGTGATAATGGCATCCGGTCCTATCACATCATGGCAAACAGATGGGGAAAATGTAGAAATAGTGTCAGATTTCATTTTCTTGGACTCCAAAATCAACGTGGACGGTAACTGCAGCCACGAAATTAAAAGATGGTTGCTCCTTGGAAGAATAGCTATGACAAACCTAAACAGTATATTAAAAAGCAGAGACATCACTTTGCTGACAAATGTCCATATAGTCAGAGCTATGGAAAAGGCAATGGCACCCCCCTCCAGTACTCTTGCCTGGGAAATCCCATGGACAGAGGAGCCTGGTGGGCTACAGTCCATGGGGTCACTAAAAATCGGACATGACTGAGCGACTTCACTTTCATTTTTCCCTTTCATGCACTGGAGAAGGAAATGGCAACCCACTACAGTGTTCTTGCCTGGAGAATCCCAAGGACAGAGGAGCCTGGTGGGCTTGCGTCTATGGGGTCGCACAGAGTCGGACACAACTGAAGTGACTTAGCAGCAGCAGCAGCAGCAGCATGGCTTTTCCAGTAGTCATGTACAGACGTGAGAGTTGAATCATAAAGAAGGCTGAATGCTGAAGAATTGATGCTTTTGAACTGTGGTGCTGGAGAAGACTCTTGAGAGTCCCTTGGACAGCAAAGAGATCAAACCAGTCAGTCCTGAAGGAGATCAACCCTGAATATTCATTGGAAGAACTGATGCTGATGTTGAAGATCCAACACTTTCACCATCTGATGTGAAGAACTGACTGACTCATTGGAAAAGACCCTGATGCTGGGAAAAATTGAGGGCAAGAGGAGGGGCAGCAGAGGATGAGATGGTTGGATGGTATCACTGACTCAATGGACATGAGTTTGAGCAAGCTCAGGGAGATAGTGATGGACAGGGAAGCCTGGCTGCAGTTCGTGGGTTCACAAAGAGTCAGACACAACTTAGAGACTGAACAACAACAAATGATAATTTCCTTACTTTTCAAGTGTATAATTAGGAATTATGTACAAAGTGGTTAGAGTAAATCCCTACATTGTTTTTCTGGCCTGTGTGGTAAGATCTATCACAGTAGGAAAGACCAAGTGGCAACCTCTGAAAATATCCTTCATTTGGTCAAGATGGTAAATCAAAAACATTATGTAATCCTTGTGCTGCTGCTGCTGCTAAGTCGCTTCAGTCGTGTCCGACTCTATGTGACCCCATAGACGCCAGCCCACCAGGCTCCCCCATCCCTGGGATTCTCCAGGCAAGAACACTGGAGTGGGGTGCCATTTCCTTTTCCAATGCATGAAAGTGAAAAGTGAAAGTGAAGTCGCTCAGTCGTGTCCAACTCTTAGCGACCCCACGGACTGCAGCCCACCAGGCTCCTCCATCCATGGGATTTCCCAGGCAAGAGTACTGGAGTGGGGTGCCACTGCCTTCTCCAATGTAATCCTTGTAGGACAGTGAAAATTAGAACCCCCATTAAAAAATCTAAATGGTACAGGGTCCTTGCAATATCTCCATTTAATTTACCAGGCTGAACTTCTTTAAAAAATTGAGACTTTTCAGATTCACACAGACTTGCTTTTCCATTTTACATACCAGCAAAGTCTTTATTTCTTAAATGATTTCTTTCAATTTTTTAATTACTCACTGTTATATATTACTGTACACTACAGACTCTAACAACAACACCTTTTAATTCTATTATGATAAAGGACATATGCATATGTGTATGTTTATATATGTCTGAATACCTTCGCTGTTCACCTGAAACTATTACAACATTGTTAACTGGCTATACTCCAATACAAAATAAAAACCTAAAAGGACCGAGATTTAGAGGTACTAGATAATCTGCTTAGGCTTCCCTGGTGGTTCAGATGGTAAAGAGTCTGCCTACAGTGCGGGAGACCTGGGTTTGATTCCTGGGTCAGGAAGATCCTCTGGAGAAGGAAATGGCAACCCACTCCAGCATTCTTGCCTGGAAAATCCCATGGACGGAGAAGCGTGGTAGGCTATAGTCCATGGGGTCACAAAGACTGAGCTACTTCACTTTCAAGTGATCTGCTTAGATGGCGCTGAAAGCTAAGACCAGAGCCAGGCTATGACTAGAAATGATCTAAATAATACTGACTGAATTACGTTTACCACCAGAACGGTTCCCAACATAACAGTTAAAAAACTGGCTCTGGCGTCCTTTAAACTTGGCTGAATGAAAGGCTGATACTTCATCTATACTACTTCAGTAACACAGAGACAGCAATAGCAGTAATAGTAGCCTGATTGAAGGATGTCCATAAATGCTGAACTGTCTAAAACTCTCTTTTAAAATTTAACAGTAAGTCTACTTAATAGAAAAATAACCTTAAAAGTATTCTGTCCATGATTTTCCTTAACAATGAGACAATTTTAAAATCATCTAATTTACATTTCACTACTGAAAAAATTTAAATGATAAAAAACCCATCAAATACATTTTATCTCACACAATAACTAGAGTATATTACTTTGTCTATGATGCCAACATAATAAATAGGACCATCTCTAAGACATGGTACACATTAACACTTGCTTTCTTTTACTTAATAAAAGAGCTATTGAACTTAAACACGCACACAAATTCAAAAGCTTAAACTCAAACCCTAAACATTTAAATAATTTATAAATTCAGCTTTGTGAATTTTTATACAAATAAACTTTTCAGTATATTAACATCTACATTATCCTGTCAAAAACTTATTTTTATGCATTAAATAAAGCTCATTCGATTATAACTTCTAACACTTTTCAAAAACATTGTAATGTCATTAAGTTTTAATATCCCTTAATATTCACAAGTATAAAATCAGAAAATGTTTAAATATATTTAAGATGTTTCCTCAAATTTCCTCTTTAAGGGACAAATTTAAATATGAATGAACTTTGCAATGTTAGTAAGAAATATGTTTTCAGCATTAAATTTTGGAAATTAATGTTTTTAAGGGACAGACCTGATTGTTTTCACAGCAAAGTGACTAACATGGCAAGTATTCTGACAAGAAGCAAATAACTGAACAGATAATGTGTGAACTGGAGAAAAGAGTTTAGAAAACTGGAAGGCCATAAATGGAGATGAAGGAATTAGACTTGCTATGTATGGGCCCATATGGGTAAATTAGAATAGCTATCACAGGGAGGCAGATTGCATCTCAATTATAAAGAACAACTAATTCTCTGAAGATAGAAAATGCTATCACAAGAGATGTTCTGTTTCCTGCCATTAAAGGCATTCAGGCATAAGTTAGATCAGTGGTTGGGCAAATTGTGTCCACAGGCAGGATTCAGCCTGTGCGCACGCTAAGTCACTTTAGTAGTGTCCGAATCTGTGACCCTGTGGACTACTGCCCACCAGGCTCCTCTGTCCACGGGATTCTCCAGGCAAGAATAGCGGAATGGGCTGCCATGACCTCCTCCAGGGGATCTTCCCCGCCCAGGGATGGAACCCAGGTCTCTCACATCTCCTGCACTGGCAGGAAGGTTGTGTACCACTAGGGAAGCCCAGAATTCAGGCTACCAGCTATTTTCATTCTAATAAAGGTTTTTTGGAACATAAATAATCACTCCCATTTGTTTCCAAACTGACTCAGGCTGCTTTAGCACCACAGACACCTTATAGCCCACAAATCTTGAAATTATTTACTAACCAGCTCTTTATAGAAAAATGTTTGCTCACGCCTGTGGATAAGGGATTAGGAATTCAAGTATTGTATGGTATCTTGATAAGATAACCAATACTTATCACTTACTTAGGTGCAGAGGAAGTACTGGGCATACCATCTGTGTCAAGGACTGGGTTTAACAGGTTCTTTACTGTACAAAGCTTCCCTTGTGGCTCAGCTGGTAAAGAATCTGCCTGCAATGTGGGAGACCTGGGTTCAACCTCTGGGTTGGGAAGATCCCCTGGAGAAGGGAATGGCTACCCACTCCAATATTCTGGCCTGGAGAATTCCATGGACTGCATAGTCCATGGAGTCGCAAAGAGTCGGACACGACGGAGCAACTTTCACTTTCTTTATTGTATAAAGCAGCCCAGACAACTTGGTGAGTGAAGGTCAAAATCATCTGCATCTTTGTGCTGTGATGTGGGGCTATGTCTACCAGAAGGAGGAGACACGATTGTCTAATTCATACAAAGGCGCCCTGTGGATCAGTGTAAGCTGTACACATCACTCAGGTTAATAAAGATAATATTCTTTCTTTTTTTGTTGTTTTTAAGTACTGCATTGACCAACTAGTTCTTTTTATTTTATTGGAGTATAACTGCTTTATAATGTTGTGTTAGTCTCTGCTGTACAATGCAGTGAATCGTCTACAGGTACACATATGTCCCCTCCCTCAAGAACTTCCCTCGCCACCCATCCCATCCCACCCAACTAGATGCCATGTCTCAGATATTCTATCGCTGAAACTCAGCTTCTTCCCCTCACCCACTGTTTATTTACATCCCATGGAAATGAACACAAATGTTTATGAAAAGAACTTTTAGGTTTTGAGAAATGCTACAAACTCTATCCTCTCTTTAAGAACAATACACTGCAAATGAACACACTGAAAACTGTGAGAAAAAAATCTGAGGAAGCCAGTTAAAAACAAACCAAAAGAGACCTATTTAACTTTAGTATACCTAGTACTTCCAAACGTATTTAGTTATGGAACCCTTTTTAGTGAACCTACTGTTAACATCTCAAATAACTCAAGTTCTAGGAAATTATGGTATATTCTAGGTGACATTTAGTACTTCCAGATTACATGCTCTTTGAGGGCAAAAAAATACATCCTTTTCCTCATCCCCTATTGATTTTATCACATTGCTAAATACATACAATAATAACTTAAGAAATCCAAGAAATTGATTTTAATGCTAGGAAACGTACCTAATCAATATGATGAAAACACTGTTAATTTCACTAATTAAAACAGGCTTTAACTACTTATGTGACGTAGAACACAGGGTTATCATCTTCTTTCCACTAAATTAACTAGCTATTAAATAGCAGTATAGCAAAATAATCCTGCAATAGTACATGTCGAATGTGTTTCTTCTGCTCTGCAGTATATATTTAAGTACATAAAACTATACAAGACACACTGTATCATATTCAAGGTTAAAGAACTGATATTACCTAACAGATTGACAGGACATCAGAATACAGATTTAACACATTCAAAGTCAATAAAAGCCAATTACCTGAAGAAGGTGACAAAAAACTGCACAAGATCCATGATTGTGTTGTGTTGTGAGAACGCAATCTGAAAAATCAAAATAAAAGGAAGTTTGAAACTTACTGAATCTGTGTTCTTCAACATGGTGATGCTTCATGGCATTTTCAAATACAATATTTTTAAATCATAAAGAAATCTGGATTACCATATTATAAATCATATGTGCTAGAACCCAAATTTCATTGACAACACTTCATATATCCCAAAACTGAAGACAACCTTTACACAGGCTTTAACACTAAATGCTTTAAGAAAACTATTATAAAATTACTTCAGTAATGTATGCTAAGACTGTCACTTGAAATCCTATGAAATACACCAACCTAAAACATGCAAATACATTTCTACATCTAATAATGGTCATATATTTCTATCAATACAATTGATAATTGCTTATGAGATGAAAAACTTAACTTCAACTCTATGAAGGAAACAGAGGGAACTGGTTTTTCTTGTGTATTACTATCTAATGAAGCTGCAGTTATTTTGTTATAACCCCTGAAAGAATAAAATATATCAAAAGTTTATATTTTCATGTTAATGATTTCAGGAGAGAAGTCAATAATCTAAAGTTGTTCTCTGCTTTTGTTAACATTATAGAGACCATATTGTAACACATTTGTTGAAGAATTATTATACTTTGTACTAGTCAGTCGGAGAAGGCAATGGCACCCCACTCCAGTACTCTTGCCTGGAAAATCCCATGGACGGAGGAGCCTGGTAGGCTGCAGTCCATGGGGTCGCTAAGAGTCAGACACGACTGAGCAACTTTCCTTTCACTTTTCACTTTCATGCACTGGAGAAGGAAATGGCAACCCACTCCAGTGTTCTTGCCTGGAGAATCCCAGGGACGGGGGAGCCTGGTGGGCTGCCGTCTATGGGGTCGCACAGAGTCGGACACAACTGAAGCGACTTAGCAGCAGCAACAGCAGTACTAGTCAGTAATGCAGCATCTGAGTAGAGAATACTTGATATGAAAATCCAATTTTTCACTTATTAGGTGTAAATATTCTGGAAATATGTTTAACCTATTTTTGTCCCATGTGTGAATGGTAATAATAAAAGCATCCACTTCATTGTGTTAGAGGAAAGACTAACTCAATGAATAGAAATAAAATTATTACCATAAAATCTGGTATATAGTAGGCATAAAACAATAAATACCATGCTTTTACATCATGTATAAAGGAGCTGGTCAACATTAGTGAATTTTTCCAGGTAGCTGGAGGTGAATAATTAAGTTCTTGAAATCTCCTTCTCTTTTAATAATCTTTTATGAAAATCTTTCAAAAATATGTAATACAATTTCCACTTTCAGTGAAAACAGACTAACAAAGATGAGATTTCTCTCATCTTAAAGAACTAAAAACTATACAAAATATACAGAAAAAACATTTTCAGACATTAGACAAAAGGCAGACGGGGATATAATCCATGAGTGAAGGAAAACAAAGGAAATGAATTTCACAATTGTACCAGTTTTCAGGGTAAGGAATTGAAATGGCATTCTAAAATAAGAAATATTGTTTCTTATATAAAACAAAGAATTATAGCCAGTCGAGAAGATAGTTAAAATTTTGTATATATATGAAAGCTTAAATATAATAACATTCATTTCCAAAACGCTTCTAAGCATTTGAAGAATTACAAAGCATTTACTCAGAGACTGAGGAAAGATAATTGCTGTAGGAGATTGCTTCTAGGTGAAAACATTTAAAAAAATTTAGGAACAAACATCTTTTAAAATGGAAACAATACAGATGAATCATCTCCCCAGGTACTGTTCATGAGAGTATCTTACAAAGAGAGCTTACCAAATAATACTGTCAACAATAACTTAAAACCATTGTAAGATGATTCAAAATACAGCAATTGAGAACTAACTGGATAATCTTCAAAAGGATAATTATTTTGAAGTCCTAATAAATGAAATTGGTTTAATATAAACTGGATTAGGAAGGTAAAATTAGACAGCGTTGAGAAATATCTAAATAATAAAGAAAAAGAACTTGAATAAAGACTTGAATAAATTAGCAAATATAGAGAAAAGAAAAAGGAAACAAAATAAATAATAAATAAGCTTAAAAATAAAAGAATAAGATGAAGTATAGAAGCAGTGCATTAAATGTGAAGAGACCAATCCTCATCAAAAGAGATTTCCATAGCATGTTAAAAGGCATAATTTCCTTTGTTTTCTATAGACAGCACATCCATAACAGTGACACATCTATAGCCAAAATATAAAGGAAAGTGAGGGAAAAAAAAAAAATTGGCTCTTAAAAACAACAGCAACGAAGCCATGAAGGATAACATAAATACCAAAGTGAAATTCAAAATCAAAACCTAGTCTAATAAAACATAAAAGACACAAGTAATTCATAAAAATAATAAACCTATATGTACCAAAATACAGGCCAAATAAGTGAAAACACAAGGTTGGACTTCAAGAAGAATTAGGTAACATAATTAAATAGTAAAATTTTAATATGTGTATCTCTTTCATAACTGATCTGAACAAGCAGACAAAAAATTAATTTATTCAGTCATTCAAATCATGAAGAAACATTCAAAGAAATACTGCTTAAGCAAGCTCTCTTCTAGGAGCTGGTGACAACCTTGTAAATAAGACAAAGTCCCTTGTCTCTTGGAATTGGCATCCCAATAGCAGGAGACAGAAAATAACAAGGTAGACTCATAAATGGATATCATAATTTTCGATAATGGCAAATGTTCCGAAGAAAAATAAGGTGATATGATGAAGTAGAAGGCTACGTAAGCTAGTTTAGATCAGGCAGTTACAGCCAGCCTTACTGAAGCCATATGTAAGCTGACACAAAAGAATGGTAAAGCCACAGAAAGATCTGTTAGAAGAGAACTCGAGGCTTAGAGAATAGCATGCTTAGGCTAGAGGTGTTTAAGAAACTGAAGTCACAACAGCTGCCGTATTGTGAGCTACAGAAAGAATAGTTAAAAATGAGTACAGTGTGACAAGCTGGGGTTAATTCACCGAGGTCCTTGGCATGATAAAGAGTTTGGAATGTTTTATAAGAGCTAAATCATATAATAACATGGTCTTACTCTCAAGAAAAACATTCTGGCTGCTGGGTGAGGAAGAGATGAGAAAGAAAAGCAGGGACATTAACAAGAAGGACACTGGATTTTTCTAGTTATGATAGTAGCTTGTACAAGGGTAACATCCTTGCAGACAAAACCAAGTTAATGCGCACATAATTTGGAGTGAAAGGTGAGAGGGCCTGGTAAAGACTGGATATGAGTCATTTAAAACTAAAAGGAAGTTTAGGGCCACCTCATTATCGGAACTAACAAAAAAGTGAACAATTAAGTAGGAGGAACTCAGGAGAGCACTGTGTCAAGGATGTCAAGGAAAAGGAATGTTGCAAGAAGAAAGTCCTGGTTGGTTTTGTTGGTTGAGTAAGATGAAGATGGGAATATGACTGTTAATATTAAATTTGACATCAACCTTGTGCATGGGTAACAAACAAATGCACTTTCAATGAAGGGGTGGGAACGTTCATTTTTTTAAAATTTAAATTTATTTTAATTGGAGGCTAATTACTTTACAATATTGTATTGGTTTTGCCATACATCAATATGAATCTGCCAGGGGTGTACATGTGTTCCCAATCCTGAAGTCCCCCACCTCCCTCCCCGTACCATCCCTCTGGGTCATCCCAGTGCACCAGCCCCAAGAATCCTGTATCCTGCATCGAACCTAGACTGGCGATTCATTTCTTATATGATATTATACAGGTTTCAATGCCATTCTCCCAAATCATCCCACCCTCTCACTCTCCCACAGAGTCCAAAAGACTGTTCTATACATCTGTGTCTCTTTTGCTGTCTCGCATTAAACAGAGAATGCAAGGTGAACATGTAATGTGAGGAAGTAGAGACAGCAACTACAGACTGAACTTTCAAAAAGATCTGTTAGAAAACAGCAGACAGAATCAGGAGCATATAAAATAGGAAAACAAATCTTTTCCTAAATCCATAGTGCATTTAGAAAAGCAGACAGTGTACATTATGCAGAGAAACTACTTAAAAATTCCAAATGGTAGGGGTTTTATGTACTATATTATCAGCTTAAAACAAAATTAAAACTATAATTTTGAATATAAACAAAAAAAGCTTAACTACTCACAAACTGAGAAATATAATCGGTGAGGTCAAGTTCCAGGTGGAGAGTGACAATGGTAGCATAGTTTTTTTTAATATCCCTTAGTTTCTACATTGGGCTTCCCTGGTGGCTCAGACGGTAAAGCGTCTGCCTACAGTGCGGGAGACCATGGTTCAATCCCTGGTTTGGGAAGATACCCTGGAGAAGGAAATGGCAACCCACTCCAGTACTCTTGCCTGGAAAATTCCATGGACTGAGGAGCCTGGTAGGCTACAGTCCATGGGGTCACAAAGAATCGGACATGACTGAGTGACTTCACTTCAGAAAGAAAAAACTCAGTATCTATCTATCTGCCCATTACCTATCTATATCAAGGAAACTACAAAAAAAAGAAGAAGAAGAAAATAACTCAATACAGTTAAATGAGAAATTCTCATCCTCTTGATTGCCGAAACATGAACAGGTACTGATAAGCCACAGCCACGTGGTAGCAGAGTCCACGTGGGAGTAAGAAGAGAATCAACAGGATAATCCAAAAGACATTCACTGGAACCAGGCAGGCCAATTTGAATACAGGAAGTAAAAACTGAAGTGGTTTTGCCTAGTCCAAGAGCATATGAGTGCAAAGGGTCTTCAAGAAGTTCCAAAAGAGGCTAGAACAGCTTGGGACACATGAATTTTCAAAAGCAACCACTCAAATCTCTATTCCAAGACAGACCCCATATTGAGGAAAAACTGTTGGAAGTGAAATCCAAATTGAGCAGAGCAGGGAAAATGGAAACAAAGGAAAAAAGGTCCAACTCTGGGAGAGGAACAGAGCCTGGAAATCTTTAAAAACCAAGTGACATATATTGGGAGGAGGGAAAAAAGGCATATATACACAAACACACACATGGGCTTCCCTCATTGCTGAGACAGTAAGGAATCCACCTGCAATGCAGGAGGCCCAGGTTCGATCCCTGGGTTGGAAGGATCCTCTGGAGAAGGGAATGTCTACCCACTTCAGTATTCTTGCCTGGAGAATTCCATGGACAGAGGAGCCTGGTGGCCTACAGTCCATAGAGTTGCAAGAGTCAGACACGACAGAGCAACTAATACTGCCACTAAATATTTATATATGTAGTGTTAGCTATCATCACTCTGACTCTTTAATCTACAAAGGGTTTTGTATTCCTTCAAGATAAGTAATGCAAAAACACTGGTTATAGCCAAAAGTGTTAAAATAAATTTAGGATGGCAAAGCACATGACTCAGGCTGGCACTGCAGAATTTTATTATTGCTTTTTGCCCTTTCGAGGTCCATATAGCTAAGTAACTTGGAAGAAAAAAAAAAATCATGTTTTGAGGCAAGTAAGCAAAACACAGACACACATGAAAATATCTTCCTGAATTTCCCCAAAGAATATTTGCAAAAAGAAAGCAGACAAGGGAAGCATCTACAAGCTACAATAATGAACTAAAGCACTAAAACATTCGGAAACTTGTATTATCTATCTGTAACTAATTTGTTAACATAATTGTGCTGAAGAAAAAGTGTGGATGGCACAAGCAGTCTCTATACTTAGCATGCCATCTGGGTTCTAAGGACTTAAGCTGAACAGCGTTTGATATTGGTTGTTCACACAGAAAGTCAGTATTGCAATGGGTGTTGCAAATCTCTTTCATTGTTTCTCCACCTGGGATTTTCTAAGAAGTTCCACAGGAGATAGCCTTTGAAAGATACTATGTCAGCGAGTCCAGCATCAGGCACAGGTGTAAAAATGGAAGGCAGATACCAGGAGATTTGGTTGCGCTGGTGAACAAGGCCAAGCAAATACTAACTCAAGCACATTCGCTCTCAAGATTCCCACTCTGGAGAGTTAACGTATTCAGCCATCAAAATACTTCACTGAAAATCTATTACAATCTGGGCACCATGTCAGATTCTTGGATATATCAGTGAAAAAAAGATTCTTAGTGGTTGTAGCAGAGGTAAACAAAAACAGTAATAACAATTGTAAATTATATACTGTGATAGAATTTAGTGATTCTAATGGTGTAAAAAAAACCCTAAATGTACCCTATTTTCTATATAAATGTACATGGTTATCTAAAAATAGGCAGGAATACTGAGAACAGATAGGAGAAAAAGGCAGGAGTAGCAGAAAGAAATGATACGAGCATTAGTTGCAAATGTATCTGGCTATTCTCACTATTTCTCTACCTAGGAAGAGTATCCAGCAACTCCAGGTCCCTTCCAAAGAAATCGGAAGACCTACAGAAAAAGAACTAAATAGAGATAAATGAAGAACCGTTCTAAGTGATACTGGCAACTGGTCTTCATATGATATTGGTCGATAGGGCTAGCTCCTTATCATCTAAATTTCACCTCAAACACACGGCTCTAACACTTAGATAAAGTATCTGCCCTCTCCCTTATTCTATACTGTTATGTGAACCTACTTCTTTTATAAATATCTCATTCTGAAATTATCTGATATATTGGTTGATGGTTGATTATTAGTTAAAATATCTTTCCCCACTAAAATGTAAATTCCTATACAGGATGCTTGGGGCTGGTGCACGGGGATGATCCAGAGAGATGATATGGGGTGGGAGGTGGGAGGGGGGTTCAGGATTGGGAACTCATGTACACCCATGGCGGATTCATGTCAATGTATGGCAAAACAATACAGCATTGTAAAGTAAAATAAAGTAAAAATTAAAATTAAAAAAAAATAAAATGTAAATTCCTTGAGAATACGAGCCTTGTTCATATTATCTGTGCCACTATTCTGCTACCTAGAACACTATTTGGTACACAGTACATAGTAAGCATTTAATTTTTAAAAAATCTGCTAAATAAATAAATAACAACATCAAAATTTAGCATATCATAAATCCTTATTAACAGCCATGAAAGGAAGGAGGAACAGATGTTATTCTTCAAAACATTAAAAAATTATTTATTTGATCTTCCTTTATAAATCAATAAGCATATAGACTATACCTTCAAATTTCAGATCATAAAATAGTATTAACTCTTAGAAAATTTATATAGAGTTCAGATGTTCGAAAAAATTTGCATCTGAATAAAATGTTTGCATTTATAATCACAGAAAAAATTCATATCTACCATTTATAATTTTACCTACATATAAATAAAATAATTTGAAACCAAGATAGCAGAAATAGTTTCTCAATATGTATTTTACCTCAGTTCTTAATTTCAACAATAAACATTTTTAACTAGGCTTGTCTTCCAGGAATTTCTTTCAGAAGATGACTTAGTTCAGACTATAATGTTCTCATATAAACCATATGATATTGCCTGAAATATTACTTTTTAATCAAGTGATCTTTCAGAGTGGTCTTTTGATCACTTAGCTAATATTATTTAGACAACAGTGAGACAAATTATAACAACAAAAGCAATACTATAGTCATAGTTTCCCTGAAAGTGTATCTCTAGAGGATATGGGACACTTCTGACTCTAAAATCTCTGTCTAATAAGAAACACTTGGTTATAACATGCCTCTTTACAGGTAATCAATATGTTCCAATTTGGTTTTGTGGTCATTACTATGAAAAATATGAGAAGTTTACTTAAGCTGAATTTAAACTTAGTTTTAAAACTTTAACCAACAAAATGTACCTCTGAAATTCTCTTTTCTTTAATGATTTTTTTCAAGTTATCTAATAATTATTCAAAGAAAATTATTAAAAAATCAGGAAACCAATTAAAGTTTCACAATATTCTCATTTTCTTCATGCTTTTAAAGTGTCCCAAATGACTGATAAACTGAAATGCTAAATATCACAGTTAGCTGAAACTACAGCAACAAAGATAATACACTTTGTCCATTTAATCTTAAATGTAAATTCATATAGAAAACATGTCCAAAATCTAAAACCTGCTTTAAAATATGCTGTATTATTCATTAACAACAATAACGATCAACACTTTGAATATATGATTTGATGAAAAAGTTGCATTAAGTGTGCTTGGAATAGAGAAGTAGATTAATAGTTTGATATTTACCACAAAATGTCAGATTTTATAAGACAGAAAAAAATGTTCTTATTATGAAGGACAAACTGGTGTGTTTGTGCAAAATGTCAGCTTGCTATAAATTCTGATGTAATATTGAGACATAAAAAAAGTGAAAATATGAAGAGATGTGTTAAAATGATTAAATTCATCTAACGAACTGAAAGTAAAAGAGAGGTTCTTGAAACCACTATTTGGATTATAGTCCTTCAAAATGATGACATAAAAGCAGAGTTAAGTAATCCAAGTTAGTCATCGAGTCATATCTCAAAGACAACTGGGCTTGTTTCAGCAAGCATTTCAAAATCATATTAGGTCTATCTCTGCATTTTTAAAAATAAAGTACAATGGTGCTTAAATTAACTATTACTGAATAAGCTCAACTAAGATAATCTATTTGAGATATTAATAAGCATAAATTTCCTACAGATAACTAATACACTGCTTATTGATAATATAAATTTATATCACTTCTGATAAAGTGATATTTTTTTAAAATGCAGTTAAATAAAAAATGGATGATTTTTAAAAGAGAATAAAATGTATGATGAACAAACATACTGGCCAATTCTGCATGAATACTATACACATTACTCTGTGATCATAAAACCTTGAATGTTGTCTATAAAAGTTTAACGAGTTTAATTCTTCTTAGAGAAAACACATGCCTCAGTGAAGGCACTTATAACTTTCCTCCTGGTTTAACGTAGAAACCTAACTGTCTTCAATCTCATAAGTTTCTGGTCATCCTTTACCCAGCCTACAAAATGTTCTATATTTGAAATGGAAGGACTTTCCCATAATTCTACTCCTCAGGATGCTTCACTCCCCCACTTAAATCTCCTCACTGTTTTTCCACCACTTTTATCTTGAACTCCAACTTCCTTAACACAGAAGCAATGATCCCCAAACCGTGGCCCTTGCTTCTCTCTACGCAGAGCACTGACACGGCCGGGATCACACTGTGCTCATTAGCAACCTCTGCACTTTGTTTGCCACAAACTGTTTCCTCCTGCGCTAACACCTTCTTCTCTTGAGTAACTCCTATCCAAATGATCCGCTTCCTGCCACGTCCAGATCCTGTACAGTGGCCCTCAACTGTACGCCTGTTGTTCCTACCATACACACTAACATTTATTAAAGTGCTTACCATTGCCCAGGCACTATGCAGAGTGTTTTTTACACACTAGTTTATTTAATTCTCAGAATAAGCCAATAAAGTAGGTAATGTTATTAAATTTATCTTATAGATAAGAAAATAAAGGTTTATAGATTACTCAGGCAACAAGCAGTGGAGGTAAAATGGAAACCAATGCATTCTGAAGCTAGTTCTTAAGTTCCATACTTTCCTAGCAAGAATCAATCAGAGTGCGCTGCAATAATTAGCACAGCTGTCTTCTCTTTCCATTCAACTTCAAGATATTTGAAGTTAAGTATTAATTACAATGTTGAGCAAAACACTTCTAGCAACTAGCAAAGAGCCTAGTGTTTTTACTTATATGTCTTTGTGTACTTAGTCGCTTAGTCGTGTCTCACTCTTCGTGATCCCATGAACTGTAGCCCAGCAGGCTCCTCTGTCCATGGGATTCTCCAGGCACGAATGCTGGAGTGGGTTGCCATTTCCTCCTCCATGGGATCTTAGCAACCCAGAGATGGAACCCAGGTTTCCCGCGTTGCAGGTGGATTCTTTACCATGTGGTGCACCAGGGGGTGAATGAATTGCAGTAACTTCTAGAGATTTGCAACTTAATGCTCTCAATAGTCTCAAAACAGTTTCATTTTACTGAAGGTCAAGCTGTTCAGAAAAATGATTAGTTTTAAATCAAGAGTAGTCAGTAAAAACATATAGAGCTTTAAATCTACATATTCAGAGAGTAAATTTTCTGTAAGTTAAAGGATATTATCGTTTCAAAAACAGTATTAAGTGTTAAAAAGTGAAACCAAACCATTAAAATGGAAAGATAAAGTTTTGTATTTGTAATGCTACGTGTTCCTGATTATCGTATTAGCATATTTATAAGGTATTCAAGTATCAGGTTTAAATTCAAATATATAAAACTGCAAGAGTAATGGCTAATATAGAAGTCTATATGCAGTTTATGCTTGTAACACTACCTTCTATAAATTATCTTTTCTTTTTCCCCCACAACTAGCTTCTCTCCTATAATTTAAGAGGTGAAAAGGGACCTTCCTTTTATAGAGTGATATTCACCAACCCTTCATCATTCAGTTCTGCCTCTAAAACTTCAAAAACAGGTTTACATCTAAACCCCAAAGAAGCAAATGTAGCCACAGTCTTACTAAAGCATGCGGTACTTGCAAAATGTCATTTTCTCCATAAATATATACTTCTACTAAATAAGTGATCGAACCATCTGCATTTAAAAAGGCATTAATAGTTGCTAAAGAAACAATGAAAGTTATAAAATTTCAAAGAAAAAATATTTTCTATACACATCTAATTTTGAAACTTTGAAGGTTAATTCTTATTCTCCTCTCCATTAAATTTAGACTAATGGACCAGAATGCAGTGAATAAGGTGCTTTCCATAAGAAAGTGTTTTTAAAACCAATTTAGTAGGTCCCCACAACTGTTCTATTCCATTGCACTGTTCCTTTAAGAAAGTCTTCTTCAAGCAATAAATGCTGGAGAGGGTGTGGAGAGAAGGGAACCCTACTACACTGTTGGTGGGAATGCAAACTAGTACAGCCACTATGGAGAGCACTGTGGAGATTCCTTAAAAATCTGGAACTAGAACTGCCATATGACCCAGCAATCCCACTGCTGGGCATACACACTGAGGAAACCAGAATTGAAAGAGACCCATGTACCCCAATGTTCATTGCAGCACTGTTTATAATAGACAGGACAAGGAAGCAACCTAGATGTTCATCAGCAGATGAATGGATAAGAAAGCTGTGGTACATAGACACAATGGAGTATTACTCAGCCATTAAAAAGAATACATTTGAATCAGTTCTAATGAGGTGGATGAAACTGGAGCTGATTATACAGAGTGAAGTAAGCCAGAAAGAAAAACACCAATACAGTATACTAACACATATATATGGAATTTAGAAAGATGGTAGCGATGACCCTGTATGCAAGACAGCAAAAGAGAAACAGATGTATAGAACAGTCTTTTGGACTCTGTGGGAGAGTGAGAGGGTGGGATGGTTTGGGAGAATGGCATTGAAACATGTATAATATCATATAAGAAACGAATCGCCAGTCCAGGTTCGATGCAGGATACAGGATGCTTGGGGCTGATGCACTGGGACAATCCAGAGGGATGGTATGGGGAGGGAAGAGGGTGGGGGGTTCAGGATGGGGAACACGTGTACACCCGTGGCGGATTCATGTTGATGTATGGCAAAACCAATACAATATTGTAAAATAACTAGCCTCCAATTAAAATAAACAAATTTAAATTAAAAAAAAAGAATGTCTTCTTATCTCTCCTTGCTAGTCTCTGGAACTCTACATTCAGTTGATTATATCTTTCCCTTTCTCCCTTGCCTTTTCCTTCTCTTCCTCTTAGATGAACAATACAAAGAAAGAGAGAAAAACAACAGAATGGGAAAAGACCAGATATTTCTTCAAGAAAATTGGAGATATCAATGGAACATTTCATGCAAGGATGCATATGATAAAGGACAGAAACACTAAGGACCTAATAAAAGCAGAAGAGATTAAGAAGTACCAAGAATACACAGAATTAAAGGTCTTAATAACTCAGATAATCATGATGATATGGTCACTCACCTAGAGCCAGACATACTGGAACATGAAGTCAAGTGGGAAAGCACTGAAAGTAAAAAGTGAAAGTGAAGTCGCTCAGTAGTGTCTGACTCTTTGCAACCACGTGGACTTTAGCCTACCAGGCTCGTCTTTCCATGGTATTTTCCCAGCCAAGTGTACTGGAGTGGGTTGCCATTTCCTTCTCCAGGGGATCTTCCCAACCCAGGGATTGAACCCAGATCTCCCCCATTGTGGGCAGATGCTTTACCATCTGAGCCACCAGGGAAAGCATTACTATGAACAAAGCTAGTGGAGGTGACAGAATCCCAGCTGAGCTATTTAAAATGCTACAAGATGATGCTCTTAAAATGCTGTACTCAAGATGCCAGCAAATATGGAAAACTCAGCAGGGGCCAGACGACTAGAAATGGTCAGTTTTCATCCCAGCTCCAAAGAAGGGCAATGCCAAAGAATGTACAAACTACTGTACAATTGCACTCATTTCACATGCCAGCAAGGTAATGCTCAAAATAGTTCAAGCTAGTTCACCTTTAGCAGTAGGAGAACCAAGAACTTCCAGATGTACAAGCTGGGTTTAAAAAAGGCAGAGGAAGCAGAGATCAAATGGCTGACATTTATTGGATCATGGAGAAAGCAAAGAAATTTCAGAAAAACATCTGCTTCATTGACTACACTAAAACCTTTGGCTGTGTAGATCACAACAAACTGTAGAAAATTCTTAAAGACATGAAATTACCAGACCACCTTAACCTGTCTCCTGAGAAACCTCTATTGAGGTCAAGAACCAATAGTTAGAATTGCACAAGAAACAACTACCTGGTTCAAAATTGGGAAAGGTATACATCAAGGCTGAATATTCTCACCCTGTTTATTTAACTTACATACAGAGTACATCATGTGAAATGTCAGGGTAAAAGACAAAGAAGGGTGAATGCAGAAGTATTGCTGCTTTTGAATTGTGGTGCTGCAAAAGACTCTTGAGAGTCCCTTGGACTGCAGGGAGATCAAACCAATCAATCACAAAGGAAATCAATCCTGAATATTCACTGGAAGGACTGATGCTAAAGCTAAAGCTCCAATATTTTGGCTACCTGATGTGAAGAGTCAACTCACTGGAAAAGACCCTGATGCTGGGAAAGACTGAGGCAGGAGAAGAAGCCGGTGCCAGAGGATGAGATGCTTGGATGACATCACTGACTCAATGCACAGGAGTTTGAGCAGGCTCTGGGAGATAGTGTAGGACAGGGAAGCCTGCCATGCTACAGGGCATGGGGTTGTAAAGGGTCAGAGACGACTCATTGACTGAACTGCAATAACTTTTTAAAACTTCAAATTTCAGCTATGTACAATGAAAGGTGTATGATAGAATAAAAATTTATTTTAGTTTAAAAATTAATAATGGAGATTACATAGAAACAAATTTTTTCTGTTTTATATAAAAATATTACAGTCTATAAGATCAAATTATGAGTGTAAGTATCTGAAAATATTTATTAGGTTATGTGAATATTTAACTTATATGCAGAGTACATCATGCGAAATGCCAGGCTGGATGAAGCACAAGCTGGAATCCAGATTGCCAGGAAAAATATCAATAACCTCAGATATGCAGATAATATCACCCTTATGGCAGAAAGAGAGGAGTAATTAAACTTTAACCTCTTGATGAAGGTGAAAGAGGAGAGTAAAAAAGTTGTTTTAAAACAAAATATTCAAAAAAACAAAAATAAAGGCATCTGGTCCCATCATTCCATGGCAAATAGATAGGGAAACAATGGAAACAGTAACAGGCCTTATTTTCGGGGGCTCCAAAATCACTGCAGATGGTGACTACAGCCATGAAATTACAAATCATTTTCTCCTTGGAAGAAAAGCTATGACAAGCCTAGACAGTAGAGACACTGTTTTGCCTACAAAGGTCCATATAGTTAAAGCTTTGGCTTTTCCAGTAGTCATGTATGTATGTGAATGTTGGACCATAAAGAAGGCTGAACAACAAAGAATTGATGCTTTTCAACTGTGGTTTTGGAGAAGACTCTTGAGAGTCCCTTGGACTGAAAAAAGATCAAATCAGTCAATTCTAAAGGAAATGAATCTTGAATATTCATTAGAAGGACTGATGCTGAAGTTGAAGCTCCAATAATTTGGCCACCTGATGTGAAGAACTGACTCGTTGGAAAAGACACTCATGTTGGGAAAGATTTAAGGCAGCAGAAGGGGATTATAGAGGGTGAAATGATTGTGTGGCATCACTGACTCAATGGGCATGAGTTTGAGCATGCTCTGGGAGATGGTGAAGGACAGGGAAGCCTGGTATGCTGCAGTCCATAGAGAAGACTCTTGAGAGTCCCTTGGACTGCAAGGAGATCCAACCAGTCCATTCTGAAGGAGATCAGCCCTGGGATTTCTTTGGAAGGAATGACGCTAAAGCTGAAACTCCAGTACTTTGGCCACCTCATGCAAAGAGTTGACTCATTGGAAAAGACTCTGATGCTGGGAGGGATTGGGGGCAGGAGGAGAAGGGGACGACAGAGGATGAGATGGCTGGATGGCATCATGGACTCAATGGAAGTGAGTCTGAGTGAACTCCAGGAGTTGGTGATGGATAGGGAGGCCTGGCGTGCTGCAATTCATGGGGTTGCAAAGAGTCGGACATGACTGAGCGACTGAACTGAACTGAACTGAACTGATGGGGTCTCATAGAGTCAGACATGACTGAGCGACTGAACAACAATGAATATTTAGACAGAGTGCATTAAAAATCTTAACAGATTAATTAAACATCAAAGGAAAAGTAATGACTTTTAAAAATACTACTATAAAGAAGTTGGAAAATTTCTTAGAAATATTTTACAAATGAAAAGATTAAAAATGTTCTTTATAAGCCATATTCTTAGAAAAATATTTTACACTTAAGCTATCATATCTAATTGAAACTATTTTGTTGGTTATAAAAAACAGCATTGGTAGTAATATTTCATATAAGGACTCACCAAAACTCTGCAGAGAACAACTTAGTACATATTTTGTGATTTCTGAGCAATATGGTCTCAGTTTTACTACTCAAGTCTGACATTATAGCATAAACTTGATATATCTTCCATCTCTGAATCTCTAGAGCATTTGTACCTATCATAACCAATCATATATTGTCACTGTCATAAAAACTTTCCATTCCTCTCTATAAGAATATATTCCTTAAATATTATTAGATTTAGTCCTCACATAGACATTTTCTGATTATCAGAACTGATATATTAGTTGAGTAACTAATAAAATTAACAATTTCCAATGCTATTTCTTGAAATTGTGCTAAGAGTTTTAATGAAAGAAGAATCTTAACAGGAAAGGTTTATTTGAAAATATATATAACAAATTGGTGATGAACAGGGAGGCCTGGTGTGCTGCAATTCAGGGGGTCGCAAAGAGTCGGACACGACTGAGTGATTGAACTGAACCGATAACAAATTTCTCAAGTCTTTAACAATTTCAGTTCAGTTCAGTTCCTCAGTCATGTTTGACTCTTTGCAACCCCATGAACCGCAGCACACCAGGCCTCCCTGTCCATCATCAATTCCCAGAATTCACTCAAACCCATGTCCATCGCGTTGGTGATGCCATCCAACCATCTCATCCTCTGTCGTCCCCTTCTCCTCCTGCCCTCAATCTTTCCCAACATCAGGGCCTTTTCAAATGAGTCAGCTCTTCATATCAGGTGGCCAAAGTATTGGAGTTTCAGCTTCAACATCAATCCTTCCAATGAACACTCAGGACTGATCTCCTATAGGATGCACTGGTTGGATCTCCTTGAAGTCCAAGGGAATCTCAAGAGTCTTCAACACCACAGTTCAAAAGCATCAATTCTTTGGTGCTCAGCTTTCTTTATAGTCCAACTCTCACACCCATACATGACCACTGGAAAAACCATAGCCTTGACTAGACAGACCTTTGTTGACAAAGTAATATCTCTGCTTTTTAATATGCTATCTAGGCTGGTCATAACTTTTCTTTCAAGGAGTAAGCATCTTTTAATGTCATGGCTGCAGTCACCATCTGCAGTGATTCTGGAGCCCAGAAAAATAAAGTCTGACACGGTTTCCACTGTTTCCCCATCTATTTGCCACGAAGTGATGGGACTGGATGCCGTGATCTTAGTTTTCTGAATGTTGAGCTTTAAGCCAACTTTTTCACTCTCCTCTTTCACTTTCATCAAAAGGCTCTTTAGTTCTTCTTCACTTTCTTCCATAAGGGTGGTGTCATCTGCATATCTGAGGTTATTGATATCTCTTCTGGCAATGTTGATTCCAGCCTGTGCTTCCTCCAGCCCAGCATATCTCATGATGTACTCTGCATATAAGTTAAATAAACAGGGTGACAATATACAGCCTCGACATACTCCTTTTCCTATTTGGAACCAGTCTGTTGTTCCATGTCCAGTCAGTTCTAAATGTTGCTTCCAGACCTGCACACAGGTTTTTTAAGAGGCAGGTGAGGTGGTCTGGTATGCCCATCTCTTTCAGAATTTTCCACAGTTTATTGTGATCCATACAGTCAAAGGCTTTGGCATACTCAATAAAGCAGAAATAGATGTTTTTCTGGAACTCTCTTGCTTTTTTGATGATCCAGCAGATGTTGGCAATTTGATCTCTGGTTCCTCTGCCTTTTCAAAAACCAGCTTGAACATCTGGAAGTTCACGGTTCATGTACTGCTGAAGCCTGGCTTGGAGAATTTTGAGCATTACTTTACTAACATGTGAGATGAGTCAATTATGTGGTAGTTTGAGCATTCTTTGGCATTGCCTTTGTTTGGGATTGGAATGAAAATTGACCTTTTCCCATTTGGAAGACAATAATAACAACAGCAGATAATCATGATAATAATGCTATTATTATTATATGTCCTTTGAGTTAATTTGGGAAAAATTATACAAGGACATCTTTATTATTTAGGTTTTCCCAGTAGCTCAGCCAGTAAAGAATCCACCTTCAATGGCAGGAGTCCCCAGTTCAATGCTTGGGACAGAAGATCCCCTGGACAAGGGATAGGCTAACCAATCCAGTATTCTTGGGCTTCCCTGGTGGCTTACTGGGTAAAGAATCTATTTGCAATGCAGGAGGCCTGGGCTCAATCCCTGGGTTGGGAAGATCCCCTGGAGGACATGACAACCCATTCCAAGATTCTTGCCTGGAGAATCCCCAAGGACAGAGGAGGCTGTCCATGGGGTCACAAAGAGTTGGATACAACTGAACAACTAAGCACATCTTTATTAATACACATGTTATAACTTTTACTTTCACACCATATACACAAGATAAAACTTCCTATAGGCTCCAATCCCTGTCTGTCAAGTAGCTAGCATCTTCTTCTGTGCTCAAATGACTCATGTCTATGTTCAAAATACTAACAGACTTGTGATAAAAATTTACAAACATCAACATTAGGATTCTGTTCTTTTTCTCTTTGGTTCTATATAACTTAACCACTATTAGTAAGAGGATATCACCTAGTGTACTATGGAAATTAGATTTGCAAATTGAAGAATGATTCCTAGCATCATTCTCATTAAAAAAATCAAATCTAAATTATGACATCAGTTTGCAGATTGACTTAATAGTGAATTACCAAATTCCATTTACTCAGAAACAGGTAATTTAGATTCAATCTAATTTAATTTAATTTAAACGGTGATATGTAAGTGTTGATGAGCAGCATTATTGCAAGAGAATACAAAGTACTTAAGTTCAATGCACTCTTTCTGTTTTTAAGGTATTAGCATTGCAGTTATAGTAGTAATTTTTTTTCTTTTTTTATTGTCAAGATTCAATTGCATGGCATTACAAGTAATAAAGAATAAGGGTTAACAAAATAAAATCTCCGCCAAGAACCTGATGAAAATCAACTGAACAGCATGATTCCTAACATTACCAAAAAAAAATTTTTCCTGTTTAATTACTACATCATTGGTATATTCATCACATACTACTGCTAGCTAGGGGTGTTACAGTAATAATTAGGAGTCTTAAAGATGTCTGAATGCTAGGTTTGGCAATCTAAAATATAAAATACTCTATTGAAGACAATAAAGAAAGTTGTTTAAAAATTAGAATGATTTACTTCAAATGGAAATGGCTTTCTTAAACATATAAATTGATCAAATAAAATGTTAAATGGCAGAGGCTCCCCCTTCAATGAAGAGGCTCCAACTTCAATTAAAGTCTGATTAATGTGGACAAGTGGCTACCTACTTAAAAATGTCCTACTCTGATAGCCATATTACATATCTGGCAGAACAAAATAATCATTGTGATTTCTAAAATTCTACCAGTAAGAATATTATTTATGATACAATTAGAATTAAACCTTTACAATCCATATAACTCAGTAACAGGGACTAAAAAATAATGGTATAGCACAAAAAAATAACCTCAGTAAAGATGTTTATTCCTCAAACATGTTCATGAGTATTAAAAAAATCATGGAGCCAGTGGATTTTGGTGGAAATAATACTTTTAGAATGAGAAGCCTTAATTTACCTTTTAACTTAGCAATTATTACAATATTTAGTCATATGTCATCTGTATAAGGATTGTAGGTCATATAATTCATATTAAAAGGCTCTATTGAATAATAAAAGAAAAAAATTTTAATTTAATGGGATTATTGAGGAAAGGGACAAGAGATAGATAAAAACAAAAACATTTGATATACAGCTTGTAATAAAATATACATTATAACCAAAGGAAACTATATATTTCAGTAATACAAATACTAATATTATTTCAGTCAAGATTTTATTTAAAAAATCCAGTTTAAGAAACTTCCATTTAATTTTACTTTTACCTCAGGTCTAAAGATAAACAGATGATAGAGAGATGTGTATAGATTTATAATATATTTTATATGATATATATAATAGCCCACATTCACTACTTTATGTATATTTGTAAGAGTTTACTAGTTAACAAAACCTTTAAAAGAGTTTGTATTTACCTACTCAAATTGCATTTAAACTATTTGTATTTCATCAGCTCTGACTTTATCAGAAAATTTTCTTCCTACCTAAAACAAAGTATACAAGTGACAGTAACTTTAAAGCATCTAATGAGAAACTTTTCATTAATCAAACATACCAATTACTATAAGCATTCTAATAATTAAGTGGCAAAAACATTTTCTCATCTGTGTAAAATATAAACTCTTATGGTGTGATTAAAATGGTAGAATTATGAAATACTATAGCTAAAAAGCCACTTATATTTTCCCTATAATACTTATGACTATAATAAAGCCTCTACTTAATTTTGTAAGTGAAGTGATCACTATTAAGGCTGGAAAACCATTCTTTTGGACAATTCTATTCATTAGAAATTTTGTTTTAACTTGCACTATCTTTCTCTATCCTGGAGAAGGAAATGGCAACTGACTCCAGTATTATCACCTGGAGAATCCCACAGACAGGGGAGCCTGGCAGGCTACAGTCCATGGGGTCTTTGCGACCCCACAAAGCAACTACACACCACAGATATCTCTCTGTAATATCAACTGACTGATTTTAATTCACGTGTTTAGCGTTCCACGTATATGTGTGCTTGGTCATTCAGTCGTGTCTGACTCTTTGCGATGCCCTAGACTGTAATCTGCCAGGGTCCTCTGTCCATGGGATTTTCCAGGCAAGAATACTTGACTGTGTTGCCATTTCCTACTCCAGGGAATCTACCTGACCCAAGGATCCAACTTGTGTCTCTTCAATCTCCTGCACTGGCATGCAGATTCTTGACCACTGCACCACCTGGGAATCCCAGACACATACACACATATTTCTCTATAATATCTATCAACTGACTTTAATTCCACTCTCTAATGTTCTATAGAAATAATTAAAATTTTAGTCCACATAGAAATTTCAAAATATTAAACCCTTATTCATACAATTCCCATGTATAGTTTACTTCTGTACGTATCCCAGTTTCTCAATGTCCCTGTTAATATGCAGCAACTGGTACTGGATAATCCTCTTCAGTTCAACTCAGTTCAGTCATTCAGTCCTGCCCAACTCTTTGTGACCCCATGGACTGCAGCACGCCAGGCTTCCCTGTCCATCACCAGCTCACAGAATTTACTCAAACTCATGTCCATTGAGTCGGTGGTGCCATCCAACCATCTCATCCTCTGTCGTACCCTTCTCTTCCTGCCTTTAATCTTTCCCAAAATAAGGGTCTTTTCAAATGAGTGAGTTCTTCGCATCAGGTGGCCAAAGTATTGCAGTTTCAGCTTCAGCATCAGTCCTTCCAATGAATATACAGGACTGATTTAATTTAGGATTGACTGGTTTGATCTCCTTGCAGTCCAAGAGACTCTCAAGAGTCTTCTCCAACACCAACTTTCAAAAGCATCAATTCTTCAGCATTCACCTTTCTTTATAGTCCAACTCTCACATCCATACATGCCTACTGGAAAAACCATAGCTTTAACTAGATGGACCTTTGTTGGCAAAGTCATGTCAGTGCTTTTTAATATGCTGTCTAGGTTGGTCATAACTTTTCTTCCAAGGAGTAAGCGTCTTTTAATTTCATGGCTGCAGTCACCATCTGCAGTGATTTTGGAGCCCCAAAAAGATAAAGTCTGTCACTGTTTCCACTGTTTCCCCATCTACTT
Organism: Oryx dammah; assembly: GCF_014754425.2. Taxonomy (NCBI): domain Eukaryota; kingdom Metazoa; phylum Chordata; class Mammalia; order Artiodactyla; family Bovidae; genus Oryx; species Oryx dammah. The sequence goes on along the minus strand of NW_024070198.1, from coordinate 34,715,557 downwards.
GCCATGAAGTGATGGGACTGGATGCTGTGATCTTAGTTTTCTGAATGTTGAATTTTAAGCCAACTTTTTCACTCTCCTCTTTCACTTTCATCAAGACGCTCTTTAGTTCTTCTTCACTGTCTGCCATAAGGGTGGTGTCATCTGCATATCTGAGGTTATTGATATTTCTCCCGATAATCTTGATTCCGGCTTGTGCTTCAGGCAGGCCCATGTTTCTCATGATGAACTCTGCTTAGAAGTTCAATAAGCAGGGTGACAATATACAGCCTTGACGTACTCCTTTCCTGATTTGGAACCAGTCTGTTGTTCCGTGTCCAGTTCTAACTGTTGCTTCCTGACCTGCAAACAGATTTCTCACGAGGCAGGTCAGGTGGTCTGGTATTCCCGTCTCTTTCAGAATTTTCCATGGTTTGTTGTGATCCACACAGTCAAAGGCTTTGGCACAGTCAATAAAGCAGAAGTAGATGTTTTTCTGGAATTCTTTTCCTTTTTGATGATCCAACGGATGTTGGCAATTTGATCTCTGGTTTCCTGCGTTTTCTAAATCCAGCTTGAACATCTGGAAGTTTACAGTTCACATACTGTTGAAGCCTGGCTTGGAGAATTTTGAGCATTCCTTTGCTAGCATGTGAGATGAGTGCAATTGTGTGGTAGTTTGAATATTCTTTGGCATTGCCTTTCTTTGGGACTGGAATGAAAACTGACCTTTTCCCGTCCTGTGACCTGGATATCGTCTATATATTGATAATAGAAAGGAATAAAGTTGTTTTTTTTTTTGAGAAAAGATTACAGACAATATTTTTGGACATGTTAGTCTGAAATGTCTTTTATATATCAAGTGGGCATATCAAGAAGGTAGCTGGATATTCAAATCTAGTGTTGATATAATAGGACTGGGTTGAGGTATAAGATCAGTTCGTCGCCAAGTTGTGTCCCACTCTTTGCGACCCATGGACTGCAGCACACCAGGCTTCAGGGTTGAGTAATAAATTTCTAAATAACAAATTAACATTCCTTGGAGATTTTCATCTTATACATTTTCGACATCCATTCTACCACCTATAGTTATTAGGTCTGACACAGACTGTTGTCTACCACACCTTCCTATATGCAGTACTTTTCAGAGCAGCCAACTAAGCATATGCAGCCCATAAGCATATTAAAACTTAAGGGAAAATATGAACACTTTGTGAAAGGAGAATCAGGAAACATTTAAAAAATAAAATAAGTGAAAAAAAAGCAGAATGAATGGATATATGAAAACAATAAAATATTATGCTAGAAGAATAGATTGAGAAACAAGAAGGAGAGGAAAAAGGAAAATTTGAAATAAAAGCTAAATGGTTTGGAAGATAGAAACAGAAATGTGATTGGAAAAATAATGAGAACCTGAAAATAGCAAAGAAAAATGGACTTAAAGAAGTATTTGAGCATAAGGTAGATACAATTCCTTAAATTAAAAAAACAAGATGACAAAAATTCTTCACCTGTCTACATAAGAGTAAAATTAAATAATATCAAGTATAAAACAAAAATTCTTGGCAATGGGTTTGCCGCCAGGACACAGGTGTCATGAAAACCACCATTAAACCTAAGCCAAAATGGGAAAGAAGACCCACATCAACATCGTTGTCATTGGGCACGTAGATTCAGGGAAGTCTACCACGACTGGCCATCTGATCTACAAATGTGGCGGGACTGACCAGAGAACAGTTGAAAAGTTCGAGAAGGAGGCTGCCGAGATGGGAAAGGGCTCCTTCAAATATGCCTGGGTCTTGGACAAACTGAAAGCTGAACGTGAGCGTGGTATCACCACTGATATCTCCCTGTGGAAATTTGAGACCAGCAAGTATTATGTTACCCTCATTGATGCCCCAGGACACAGAGACTTCATCAAAAACATGATTACAGGCACATCCCAGGCTGACTGTGCTGTCCTGATTGTTGCTGCTGGTGTTGGTGAATTTGAAGCCGGTATCTCCAAGAATGGGCAGGCCCATGAGCATGGGTGTAAAACAACTAATTGTTGGTGTTAACAAAATGGGATTCCACTGAGCCACCCTATAGCCAGAAGAGATACGAGGAAATTGTTAAGGAGTCAGCACCTACATTAAGAAAACTGGCTACAACCCCACACAGTAGCATTTGTGCCAATTTCTGGCTGGAATGGTGACAACATGCTGGAGCCAAGTGCTAATATGCCATGGTTCAAGGGATGGAAAGTCACCCATAAGGACAGCAATGTCAGTGGAACCACCCTGCTTGAAGCTCTGGATTGCATCCTGCCACCAACTCGCCCAACTGAGAAACCCTTGCGTTTGCCTCTCCAGGATGTCTATAAAATTGGTGGTATTGGTACTGTCCCTGTGGGTCGTGTGGACACTGGTGTTCTCAAACCTGGCATGGAGGTCACCTTTGCTCCAGTCAGTGTAACAACTGAGGTGAGGTCTGTAGAAATGTACCATGAAGCACTGAGTGAAGCCCTTCCTGGGGACAATGTGGGCTTCAATGTCAAGAATGTGTCTGTCAAAGATGTCCATCGTGGCAATGTGGCTGGTGACAGCAAAAATGATCCACCCATGGAAGCTGCTGGCTTCACAGCTCAGGTGATTATTTTGAACCATCCAGGCCAAATCAGTGCTGGATATGCACCTGTCACACAGCTCACACTGCTTGCAAGTTTGCTGAGCTGAAGAAGATTGATCGTCGTTCTGGGGAAAAGCTGGAAGATGGCCCTAAATTCTTGAAATCTGGTGACGCTGCCATCGTTGATATGGTTCCTGGCAAGCCTATGTGTGTCGAGAGCTTCTCTGATTATCCTACCCTGGGCTGTTTTGCTGTGCGTGACATGAGACAGACAGTCGCTGTGGGTGTCATCAAAGCAGTGGACAAGAAGGCAGCTGGAGCTGGCAAGGTCACCAAGTCTGCCCAGAAAGCTCAGAAGGCTAAATGAATATTATCCCCAATACCTGCCACCCCAGTCTTAATCAGTGGTGGAAGAACGGTCTCAGAACTGTTTGTCTCAATTGGCCATTTAAGTTTAATAGTAAAAGACTGGTTAATGGTAACAATGCATCGTAAAACCTTCAGAAGGAAAGAAGGATGTTTTTGTGGACCATATGTTTTGTGTGTGGCAGTTTAAGTTATTAGTTTTTAAAATCAGCACTTTTTAATGAAAACAACTTGACCAAAAATCTGTCACAGAATTTGAGACCCATTAAAAAAAGTTTAATGAGAAAAAAAAAAATTCTTGAGAGAAATGTGAAGTTTTAAAGAGAAAGAGTATATCACATAAATAAGAATTAGAATGATGTGGCATTTTTATAATTTAAATCTAACTTGATATTTTATCAATAAAATATGTATCTAGTTTATAATCCAGCTGAGCATTACTTTACAAAATCTGAAGGTCATTTTAGTTTCACATGACTACTTTTAGTGAGAATCAAGAATTTTGCATTTAAATAATATTAATTACAGCTAACACTGACTAAGTCCTAACTAGAAATTTTGACATGTATTAGTTTTTTAACCGGCAAAACTACCCTAAAACAGAGTGGTAGACAAAATTCTAGTAAGGCCTCCAAGATTCCAGTCCTTGGTGTACACACCCTATATATTCTTTCCCATGAATCTATGAAAAGGATGGAAGCCACACCACTAGTCAGGTTACATTTTAAGGCAAAGGTGATGGAACAGTCACTCCCATGATTGTTACATTACATCAGACTCCACTTTAACAGACTAAAGAGAAAGATTTTAAACGAAAGAGATTATTCAGCTGATATTGAAGAGGCAACACGCCATGATTCTTACAGGGTCAGATGGCAGGCAATGGCAGTCAGCAGTTAGCTTCTAGGGGCTGAGAACATACTACGACTGAAAGCCACAAAAAAAATGGGACCTCAGTCCTACAACTGTAAGCAACCGAATTCTGCCAAAACATCTGGGCACAGATAAGAGCCTGGCAGACACCATGACTACACCTGGGGAAACACTGAGCAGAGGAACGAGCTCGACCCGTTAAAACTGACATTCTACGTGGGTGTTGTTTTCAGCTGGTAAGTTTGTGGTTAAAAGCTATTTAGCAAGAAAACTAATAAAGGCAGACTCTATTATCATTTCCAGTTTTGCACATGAAGAAACTGAAGTACTGACACTTAAAAAAGACTCCTTCCCAATCATACAGCTCGAAAATGTAAACTGTAAAGCTATAGTCTGATTTAGGATCTGTGTTCTCAATACCTACTCTGTAGTGCCATGAAGAAAGTAAGCAATTGTCACCTTAAGAGGTAGATAAAAACATCCACAGAAGATCGGCAGTGATTAAAAAAATATTACATATAATTTACCTTGTACCAGGTTAATTAAAATTAAAATTAATATACTTCCTGTGTATTTTTAAAATACAGGAAGTCTCCTTTCTCACTTCAATAACAACTGTATAATTTCCTCAGTGAAATCTGTAATATTTTCCTAATATAGGCAAATATCAATTTCAGAAAGATACTTTTATTCCATAAATAATTATATGTTTTGAGCAAGGTCACCTATGATAGCATATATTTGTTGATTTCTGGTCACTATAAAAAAACCTCCTGCCACAGCAAGGAATTATTTTATTCAAACATTTGTTTTCTTATTGAGGCAGTGCACTCTAGTCTCATATATTCCAGTATGGAAGCTAAAAAAGCTCTTTTTGGGAGATCTTTTTTCTTCCGCCCTCCACTACAACAATGGAATAGATGGGTGACCTAAATTCGCCAGACTCATTCACCTATGATTCTCAGATCTTGACTGAGTAATATGGAAGAATTGAAAAATCCATGAGACTTCACTTACTACAGTAGCCATGACTAGGCAAGAATGTAAAGCACTTCATAGAACTGAAAACTTCTACGACTAAGAGCTTTCTGTCTATTGTAAACTGGATTACTTATTCCCTGCTTCACATTGTAAGTAGCATGTTATACCAATAATATATTTTCCATCTGCCTGTTATCAGAGACAGTTTCTACTCCTTACAATAAATTTTATCTAATAAAACTACTATACAATTTCATTTTTGGAGAAAAAATAAAAGGTTTTGTTTTGTTTTATAAGAATCCATAAAAATCCATATGTGGTTACTTCATTCCTAGCTTTTTAAGGAATCTCTATGCTGCTCTCCATAGTGGTAGTATCAATTTGCATTCCCATCAACAGTGTAAGAGGATTCCATTTTCTCCAAACCCTCTCTATGTAGACTTGCTGTGATTTCTCCCTCAGGAGAAACAGATTACTCATCTCTTAATTTAAAAACTATTCATTGAATTACTTCACCTAAGCAAAGAGGACAGTTTCTACTGTAACAGAGTTCTGACGCTAATAGGGGATAAGAGTCGGACATGACTGAGCGACTGAACTGAACTGAACTGAAGTGAAACAATAATTACAACAAAATGTGATATGCTGAAGAATCTGCCAGTTTAAGAGAAGAGTCATGTATAAGAGGAGGTTATATTTGCACTGGGACAAAGGCTAAGCAATAGTTAGGAAGATCCAGAGAGATGATATGGGGAGGTGGGAGGGGGGTTCATGTTTGGGAACTCATGTACACCCATGGCAGATTCATGTCAATGTATGGCAAAACCAATACAGTATTATAAAGTGAAAATAAAAATTTAAATGAAAAAAAATTAAAAAAATTAAAAAAAAGAAAAGTCATCAACAGAAACAAACAAACAAAAAAGAGTAGACAGATGGTGGAACTGCAAGTTAACTTGGTATGGCAAGACTTAGAGATAATAAAATAAAATAAAGAGATGTTATAACAAGAAAAGGGTCAATACAGCAGGAATATTAACCAAAGTAAATATCTGTAGAAAAGAGTGCAATTGCGAAGAATTAAAAAGAAAATCGGAGAGTATTGAAACAAGAAACTGAAAAAATCACCAAATATAGTTGGCAATTCCAAAAACATTCTCAATAATTGACAGAAAAGGGTGAAAGAACATAAGGGTACAGAATACTGAACAATACTATCCACCAAATACTCAACTAACATTCAAAGAAAAACAAAATATTGGAAAGTGTACTTGTTTCCCTAAACAGATACGGATTTTCAGCAAAAGCAGTCATATTCTGGGCAAAAGGTAAACAAGCAAAACTCAAAGCCAATAAACATAAAAGATTAAAACCATACATAGTATTCTCTGGCCACAGAGAAAATTAAATTAGGAAATAATAAGAGGGACACACCTGGAAAAAACCAAAGTATTTGAGAATTAAGACAACTTTATGTGACTCAGGAGTCAAAGAGTATATCACAAGGGAAATTAAGAAATATTTGGGGGTGAATGAAAATGAACATAAAACTTTTCAAATTTTGCGGAATGTGCCTGTAGCAATGCATTGAGGTTAATTTATAGCATCAGAGGCATATAAAAGAAGAAAGTTCAAAAATCAGTGATCTAAATTCCAACCTTAAGAAGCTAAAAAAAGTGAATTAAACTAAATAATTTAAAATAAACTATTTCATTTTCAACTGTTATATAAGCAGGTATAATTGTTGTACTACTTTTTGTTGTAAGATATCAACCTACTATAGACAAGTAAAATAAATACCATTTATCTTAAATGGTATGAGAAATCGAAGAAGAACTTAAACAGGTGAGATATATGATAAGAAGATTAAAAACACTCTTACATACCAATGATGAGGAGGGAGAAAATGATGCTCGTCTATCTACTGCTTACTGCAATTATTTACTGTAGTACAGGCAGAGTTCTATTTTACCTAATTATCTCGTTTAATTATCATGATAAGCCTATGATATAAGCACTACCGTCTTTATTTTAAAGATGAGGTAACTAAAGCAAAGGCAAAGGAATAACTTAACTGAGGTCACAAATTGGGGGGGGTGGACAGATTTAACAGAAATCAGAGAAAAAAGTAGTTCAGAATGAAAAAAAGAAATCACTCAGAAACACTACAGAGACCTGAATAGCATAAGGACTAAGCAGGATCCATTGGCATGGTAACGAGGACATTATTACTGACAAACTGACTGGTATGGCTTAAAGCTGCTTGCTACATACTAGCTGTCTGATTTTCAAAATACATGACATAATACATATAAATGGTAGCAGCCTATCATTACAGCACCGAGAAAGGTGAAAATTTTCTGGAATTTTAGAATTGGTTTCTAATCGCATTTATAGTCTGTTTTCTGCTTTTTTAAACTATAGATGTATATATCTAAAGGAATTTGTGCTCCATTAAGTGGCAAGTTCAGTTCAGTCGCTCAGTCGTGTCCGACTCTTTGTGACCCCATGACTTGCAGCACGCCAGGCCTCCCTGTCTATCACCAACTCCCAGAGTTCACTCAAACTCACGTCCATCGAGTCGGCGATGCCATCCAGTCATCTCATCCTCTGTCGTCCCCTTCTCCTCCTGCTCCCAATCCCTCCCAGCATCAGAGTCTTTTCCAATGAGTCAACTCTTTGCATGAGGTTGTCAAAGTACTGGAGTTTCAGCTTTAGCATCATTCCTTCCAAAGAACACCTAGGACTGATCTCCTTTAAAATGGACTGGTTGGATCTCCTTGCAGTCCAAGGGAATCTCAAGAGTCTTCTCCAACACCACAGTTCAAAAGCATCAATTCTTTGGCGCTCAGCTTTCTTCACAGTCCAACTCTCACATCCATACATGACCACTGGAAAAACCATAGCCTTGACTAGACAGACCTTTGTTGGCAAAGTAATGTCTCCACTTTTTAATACTCTCTCTAGGTTGGTCATAACTTTCCTTCCAAGGAGTAAGTGTCTTTTAATTTCATGGCTGAAATCACCGTCTGCAGTGATTTTGGAGCCCCCCAAAATAAAGTCTAAATCAGGATTCTATAAATCCAACTAGAATAGAGTTCAGTCTATATACTTGGTAAAATAGAACCTAGAGACAGAAAAGGAATGAGCCAATTCAATAATTATTTATATAACATGGTATAAAGAATGTCAAGGGAAGCAACTTTAAGTTAAGATGTTCCTAGAAGGAGACACTGAGTTCTTGAAGTTCCCAAAGACTTTTCCTTTGGATGCCTTCCTTTTTAAGTCTATAACATCTTGTGTTACTTCAAAGCTAATTTAAAGTTGAATTCCTTTACCTATAACTAAGACAATGCTGATTAACATTTTTCGAGCTACTTGACAGTGGAGAATACTTTCAGCACTATTTCATCCCCTAGCAAAATATCCTGTGTGTGACTGAAACTTAAGAAACATCTGCTGGATAGTATAGCCAAAAATTTATATAAGTATATAATATCCGTCATTTCCGTAGGAAGCACTACTTTATATTAGCCTTTGACTGATTGAATAGAGAAGATACTGAAGAAATAATTATTATCAATCCTCTTTGTTTTCTTAATTTTTCAGAAATATACAAAATTCTATCATCACGCTACTAAGTTTCTTCTCATTAAAGGCAAAATTAGATCCAAATCGGATCAAACCAGATGAAGTACTTTCTACTTTCTACTTTCTTACATATCAGTTAAAGTGTCTCCTTATTCATGTAATACTTTTTAAATTGTGATCTGTTAAATGTGTTTAAACATACATAGAAACATTATAACTGAAAGTACTCAAAAGAACTGTAATATAAAAAAGTACCACATAAATATATTTAAATACTATCGACAATAATTAAAGCAAAATCTATATAAAAGGTTTGGCTTGCAAAAAGGATATGGTACGAAGATGTCCTGTTATGCAAACAACAATTAAACTCTTCATACATCTTTTATGCTATAGCATACAAAAAAGAATTAAATTACAAGCAGAAATTCTAAAATAACATGAAATACTTTCTTTTGGCTATATACACTAATTTCTCTCCCTGTGTAACAAGTCAACTAAAGCAAATATTAAACTATATTAATTAAGTAAAAACAATCATAAAAATTGAATATTTTTTATCAGAAACTATTGCTGCTTGTTTGATGCATCACTGATAAAATTTTGTCAAAATAAAACAGTGACATTTATCTTTGGACAGAGGATTCTTGGTGCCTCATGGTCTCATGGATATTTTTAAATAGGAATTGGATCTTTTTACTTTTCACTTTCAGCCACTTTTCAAAATAACTGCTTCCATAGAGTGTAGATTATAAATACTTGATGAACAATTTCATCTATGGATTGTAAACTTTTTCATAAGTTGAAGCTTGCTGGAATTTGCAATAGTATTTCCTTATGAAACTTAAAATATATTGATACATGTCTATAAAATGTCATTTATCTGAAAAGTACTTGAAAACTTAAATTCAAACTATAAATTAAGCAATTTATCAGTAAAAGCATAAAACGTATATAGTAACAGTCATCATGTATCACTATCATATTAATCCAATTACTATATGAACTGAAAATTATATGTAGGCTTTCTTCTTTCTTTCAGAATGGAGTATCAGGGAATGGACTTGTCCTTCTGCCAAAACAACTAGTAAAGCAGACCCATTATACAAAACACTGCTGTTCAGATACTGGATATCAAGTAATACTGGACAAAGATTCCAAGAGGAGAGAAATGATGTAAGCCTTTGAATGCCACAAATTATTATGGCTCTGAGGCTGCCCTGAAAGCAGAGTGAACACAGGTGCTATCTAGAAATTTTCCTGAATTGGGGAAATGGTGCTGGGAATTCTGGAGAGGTCAAGGCGGCTACAATGTACAGGACACTATCCAAAAGAAGACAGAACTGCCCAGAGTGCTGATGACTCTTCAGTTCAGTTCAGTTCAGTCACTCAGTCATGTCCAACTCTTTGCAACCCCATGGACTGCAGCACGGCAGGCTTCCCTGTCCATCACCAACTCACGGCGCTTACTCAAACTCATGTCCATTGAGTTGGTGATGCCATCCAACCATCTCATCCTCTGTTGTCCCCTTCTCCTCCTGCCTTCAATCTTTCCCAGCATCAGGGTCTTTTCAAATGAGTCAGTTCTTCCCATCAGGTGGCCAAATATTGCAGTTTCAGCGTTAGCATCAGCCCTTCCAATGAATATTCAGGACTGATCTCCTTTAGGATGGACTGGTTGGATCTCCTTGCTGTCCTAGGGACTCTCAGGAGTCTTCTCCAACACCACAGTTCAAAAGCATCAATTCTTCGGTGCTCAGCTTTCTTCACAGTCCAACTCTCACATCCATGCAAGACTACTGGAAAAACCATAGCTTTGACTAGACAGACCTTTGTTGGTAAAGTAATGTCTCTGCTTTTTAATATGCTGTCTAGTTTGGTCATAGCTTTTCTTCCAAGGAGCAAGCATCTTTTAACTTCATGGCTGCAGTCACCATCTGCAGTAATTTTGAAGCCCCAAAATAAAGTCTCTCACTGTTTCCCCATCTACTTGCCATGAAGTGATGGGACTGGATGCCACGATTTTAGTTTTCTAAATGTTGAGTTTTAAGTCAACTTTTTCACTCTCCTTTTTCACTTTCAAATGCTACTTACTGCTGAAAAGACTATACGAGGCTGGGGAAAGGACCATATGAAAGGAGCAGAGAGAAAAAATCCTCAAAACTCAGTACGGTTGGGAATAGTTCATGCTCCAACCATGGCAGATAACCTGTAATTCATGTGTCATAGAGTAGAGTACCCCTATGGGTAGTGCCTCATGAATGGAAAGATTAACCCTAGACTAAGTTATGCTTTCTTCTGGTCTATTAAAGCAAAAAAAAATTTTTAAGTCTTAAAAAGATCAACCTTTTCAAAGCAAGTTAACTCTGTTGCAGAACAAAGGTAAAACTTACCTATCAAAATTGATAAACACCCAAAAAACTAACAATCAGAATGTCTGGCAACTAATCAAAATATTACCCAAAAGGAAGAGAAAAATAAATCAACTGAAAAAACTCAGAAATGACACAAATCACAGCATGTGCAGACAAGGACATTAAAAGAGTTATAATAACTGTAATTCCATAACTCAAGAAGGCAAAAGGTCGATGGGCCATGTTAAGTAGAAACATTCTTGAAATAGAAAATATAATGTCTGAGATGATGGATAAGATACACTGGGTGTGATTGGATACTATAGAAGAAAAGATTCATGAACTTGAAGATACAGGTAACAAAAATATCCAAAGTGAAACACAGAATGAAGAAGAAGTAAAAACAAGAATTAGTGAGCAAAAAGCAATTTCAAACAGTTGAATACTATATTGTTAGAATCCCTAAAACAAAAGAGAGAAGTGGGAAAAAAAATCAAGAAATAATGGCTTAATATTTTCATGAAAACTATAATTTCATAAATTTAAGAATGTCAATAAATCCCAGGCACAAGAAACATAAAACAAAAACTCACCACTAGGCACATCATAATCAAATTGGCTAAAATCAGTGACAAAGAGGAAACAATTTTTAATGCAGATGGAAAGAGAAAAAAGTCATTACACACAAAGGAACAATAAGGTTACACATAGATTTCTCATTGTTAACAATGGAAACCAAAAGATTATATACAAAAACAGTGAAAGGAAAATGCTACAATTTAAAATTTTTCAAAACCCTAAGAAAGCAAAATATTTTTTTCCAGATATTCAAGCAGATATAATGTACTGCCAGCAGATCTGTACTGAAGTATTAAAGTATATCCCTTAGAGAGTAGGAAAATGATAGTAAACACTGCTATATTTAAAATAGATAATCAACAAATATCTACTGTATAGCACAGGGAAGCTGCTCAATATTCTGTAGTAGTCTAAATGGGAAAAGAATTTGAAAAAGAATAGATACATGTGTATGAACTGAATCACTTTGCTGTATATCTGAAACTAACACAACACTGTTTGTCATCCATACTCCAATATGAAACAAAATCTTTAAAAAAAGTCTGGATTTACAAATAAAGAAAAAGAAATGATGAATGCTGGATACAATAAATAGGTAGGTAAAAGAGAAAATGGTTTCTTACTTTTAATATCTCTGAATAAACCTGACTGTATCAAGTGTAGCAAGAGTTTTATAAAATATGAAGCAACAGAACAGATTCAACAATGACAAAAAGGCCAGGGGGAAGGAAATGAAAGCAGACTGTTTTAAGGTTAATGCACACAAAGAAATGAGTGATATAATATTACTTAAACATAAACAACAAAAAGTTTAAGATGTATAAAATAAGTTATATAATACCCACTAAAATAACACAACGTAGAATTGCAGCTAATAAGCCAACAATAAAATGGAATCAAGAAAAAATGTTAAATTCAGAAGAATAAGCACAATAAAGGAAAGAACAAACAATGGACAAACAAGAAAAATAGAAAACAAATAATGATATGTTAGATTTAAATCCCAAAACATACAGTAATATCCCAAAGATGCTCTAGGTTCAGTTCAGGACCACTGAAATAAAGCAAATATTGCAATAAAGCATTTTTCTTAGTGCATATAAAAATTATATTTATACTATACTATAGTCTACCAAGTGTACAATAGCACTAACCTAAAAAAAAGTACATACCTAAATTTAAAAAACATTTTATTGCTGAAAAGTACTAGCCATCACCTGAGCCTGCATTGAGTCCTAGTACTAACATTAAAGATGACTGAGCAAAGATCACCATAACTAATAAGAGTGAAAACATTTGAAATATGAGAATTACCAAAATGTGACACAGAGACACAGAGTGAGGAAATGCTTTTTAAAAAATGGCATCTGCAGACTTTCTCAGTTCATTGTTGCCAAAAACTTCAATTCATAAGAAACATAATGTCTGCAAACTGCAATAAAAGAAACGCAATAAAATGAGGTATGCCTATAAATATATATATACATTATATGTACATGGATAAGGATTGGATAAAAAAGACATAACTATATGCTGTCCAAAATAATCTACTTTAAATATAAAAACACAAATAGGTTAAAGTAGAAGGATGAAAAAATGACACAGCATTCTAGTAATATTTGTTAAAAGCTGGAGTGACTATACTTTTTATATTTGGCAAAATAAATTTTGAAGCAAAGAATATTACCAGGATTCAGAAAGCAATTTCCTAATAATAACGAGATCAAGTCATCAGATCAAGAAGATATTAAAAACCCTAAACATTTATCCATCTAAGTAAAAGAGTTTCAAAATACATGAAGTAAAAATTGCTAGAAGAACAAATAACTTAATCTAAAATTACAGTCAGAGATTGCAACTCTTATTCTTCAAACTGACAGAGCATCAATGTGGACCCTAGACAACTTGAAAACTTAACCCAACTGATCTCTGTAGAAAGACTTCCCAACAAGGGCATAGGACATTTGCAACTGTCCCAGGAACACAGACCAAAACAGATTCATATCCAGGTGATACGATCTTTAGAAGATGATTAGATAGGTCATGAGGGTGGATTGGTCATGCAGGTGGGTGGTTATGGATGGGGTTAGTGCTCCTATAAAAGAGGTCCCACAGAGCTCCCCATCACCTTCCCTTATGTGAGGGCACAGGAACCATCACCAAAACCCGACCATTCCATTCTGGTGCTTTGATCTTGGACTTCCCACCTCCAGAATGGTGAATAACAAATTTCTGTTGTTTATAAGCTACTTAGTCAATGGTATTTTTTCATAGCTGCCCAATGGACTAAGACATTAGATTTATCCATTTTCTATTGCTGTGGCTGTTGTTCAGTCACTAAGTTGCATCCAACTCTTTGCGACCCCATGGACTGCAGCATCCCAGGAGTCACTGTCCTTCACTATCTCTGGAGTTTCCTCAAATTCAAGTCCATTGAGTTGGTGATGCTATCTAGCTTTCTCATCCTCTGCCACCCTCTTCTCCTTTTGCCTTCAATCTTTCCCAGAATCAGGGTCTTTTCCAATGAGTTGCTCTATGCATCATGTGGCCAAAGTACTGGAGCTTCAGCTTCAACATCAATCCTTCCAAAGAATATTCAGGGTTGATTTCCTTTAGGATTAATTTAGAAGAAATGGAGTCACCCTCATAGTCAACAAAAGAGTCTGAAATGCAGTACTTGGGTGCAATCTCAAAAATGACAGAATGACCTCAGTTCATTTCCAAGGCAAACCATTCAACATCACAGTAATCCAAGTCTATGCCCCAACTGTTGATGTCAAAGAAGCTGAAGTTGACTGGTTCTATGAAGACCTACAAGACCTTTTAGAACTAACACCAAAAAAAGATGTCCTTTTAACCACAGGGGGCTGGAATGCAAAAGTAGGAAGTCAAGAGATAGCTGGAGTAACTGGCAAGTTTGGCCTTGGAGTCATGAAGCAGGGCAAAGGCTAACAGAGTTTTGCCAAGAGAACACACTGGTCATAGCAAACACCCTCTTCCAACACCACAAGAGACAACTCTATTCATGGACATCTCCAAATGGTCAAAAATTTGGTAGATTATATTCTTTATACCCGAAGATGGAGAAGCAAAAACAAGACCTGGAGCTAACTGTGGCTCAGATCATTAGCTCCTTATTGCAAAATTCAGGTTTAAATTGAAGAAAGTAATTGAAAGAAATTGAAATGGGAAAACCATTAGGGTAAACAGGTATGACATAAATCAAATATCTTATGATTATACAGTGGAGATGACAAACAGATTCAAGGGGTTAGATCTGATAGACAGAGTGCCTGGAGAACTATGAACGGAGATTTGTAACACTGTATAGGAGCCAGTGACCACAACTATCCCAAAGAAAAGGAAATGGAAGAAGGCAAAGTGGTTGTCTGAGGAGCATTCCAAATAGCTGACGCGAGAAGTAAAAAGCAAGGGAAAGAGGGAAAGATATACCCACCTGAATGCAGAATACCAGAGATTAGTGAGGAGAGATAAGAAGGCCTTCTTAAGTGAACAATTCAAAAAAGTAGAGGAAAACAACAGAAAGGGAAAACTAGAGATCTCTTCAAGAAAACTGGAGAGATCAAGGGAACATTTCTATTGCTGAGTAACCAATAAGAGCAGTCATAGTGGCTTAAGACAAATCACATTTACTATCTCATAGTTCTGTATGTAAGAACTCTGACAGAAGTTTCAGTGGACTAAAATCAAGATGTCAGCAGAGCAACATTTCTTTTTAGAGGCTCGAATCTGTTTCCTCACCTTTTCTAGCTTCTAGAGTCTATATCCCTTGGCTCGAGTCCCTTTCCTCCATGTTCCAACCAAGCACTGTCGTTCTGGTCTGACCATTCTCCCATAGGCACATCACCCTGTGACCCTGACCTCCGCCAAATAAAGGTCATTATAAGAACTCACGTAGTTAGGTTGGGTCCACCTCAGTAACTTGGAGTAATCATCCTAATGTACCAAACTTAATCACATCTTCAAGTCTTCTGTCCATGTAAGATAATATTTACATAGGTACCAGAGATTAGAATGTGATCACCTTTGCGGAGCCATTATTCTGTCAAACGCTTTGAACCATAAAATTCAGTTCAGTTCAGTCGCTCAGTCGTGTCCGACTCTTTGCGACCCCACGAATCGCAGCACGCCAGGCCTCCCTGTCCATCACCAACTCCCGGAGTTCACTCAGATTCACGTTCATCGAGTCCGTGATGCCATCCAGCCATCTCATCCTCTGTCGTCCCCTTCTTCTCCTGTCCCCATAAAATAAGTCTTGACAAATCTTTAAAAATTCAATAAGTGACAGAAGCACTTCTAGACATTCTCTAAATAGTTGGAAATACAGTATCTCACTTCTAAATACCCCACTGATCAAAGACGAAATCAAAAAGAAAATTAGAAAGCACTGACCTGAAGAAAACAGAAAAAGAAGAGCAAATGAATGTCAAGGAAGCACAAGAAAAGGAATAGTTTAAAAGAAGTAATTAATGAAATAAAAGAAAAGTAAGTGAATTTGCTAACTCTTTAGCCAGACTGAACAAGAAAAGAAAAAATGAGAATGTGGAAACTAATTATCAGTTTCAGGAATTAGATGGTATCAGTGGGTAATATGTGAATATTATGAAAAATCTTTTGCCAACAAATTACACAAAATAGCCCAAATGGGAAATATATAACTGAGAGACATAAACTGATACAGTTCACTCAAGAAAAATATAGATAACCAGAAAAGTTCTCAATCCATAAGAGAAATTCAATTTGTAGTTAAAACATTTTGACAAAGAAAATCTCAAGTTCAAAGAAATTCAATGTTGAATTCTAACACAAATTTTAAAACATATATATAGAGATTATATATCAATAGCTTTAGAAAATTACAGAGGAAAGAACATGTCCCAATTTACTTTGTAAGGCCAGTAGTACTATCCTATAAAGTTAGTAAGACTGCATGAATAGAAAACTACAGACTAATTTGCCCCAAAAACATAGGCATAAAAATTTGTAAAATTTCAACAAGTTGAATCCATCAATGTATTAAAGTTGTAATACAAAATGACTAAGTGGAGCTTACCCCTCATTACCAAGATTGGCTGACCATTCAAAAATAAATCAGTGTAGCTCAATTCTATTAGCAAACAGATCTCAGTTAAAATAATTTTACCATTTTACACTTAAAAACAGAAAGTTTATTACAGTTGTATAAACATACACACATACTCATAAGACTTAATAGTAACATAACATATTCCACAGGGTTGATATAATGATTTTACTCAAACAGTAGGAATTAGGATGTACCTATCTTGACCATCACAATTATTTTCAACATTTTATTACTTTGGGAAAGTGGGATATTTTAATTTCACTATAGAAATTCTGGTTTGGCTTCCAGAACACATTACTAGTATGATCTCAAAAGAAAATCCAATTTAGAAAGTTAATTTCTAATCATTAAATATTCATGAACATTCTAAAGTGTGTAATTTGCTTAAAAATAAAATATAATTAGATAGCCATGAAATAAAGGGCAGGAAACAATCAGAAATATAGCAATTCTTTCAATTTTAATAACTATTTAATAAGCTCATGGATGAGCTTTTTGTCACCTTCAATCATAATCTGAATAAAACAAATGAAATCTGATTAATATTTCTATATAAATCATAAAAAATAAAACGATACCTCCAGCATCCTAAAGGTCAAAATTCTAAAAACCCATAAGAAAACATTTCTGGCATTTTTTTATTATATTAACATCTAATTCAATCACAATAAAGAAGTAAATTTATCAAATTAATTATCATTACTACTTACTGAGTAGTAATTTATACTAATATTTCTTGAACAAGTAAGTAATTTCCTCAATTTAGACATGAAATCAACCTTACAAATCAAAATTTTTCAAGCAAATATACAATTTTAAAAAGTCACTCTGTCTTCCCACAAATCACATAGAAATTGATGAAGCATGCAAGAATTTTCTAGTCACAAATAAAAAATGGTCATTTATTAATAAAAAAGAATAAATTATCTGTAATTTTTTTAAAGATCACAAAATGTAACAGCTCAGCACAGGGTTTGGCACACATGAGCTATTTAATAAACTAATCTGAACTCAATCTAATCATACAACCATAAAAGAATGAATAAATAAATCTAAACAGTTTAACACATAGATATTTCTTTCTTAAAAGAATAAATTAAGAATACACACCTTGACTATTTTAAGATAGTAAGAATATCCTAAATGTCCCTAGCAATAAATCAGAAGCTTTTAGCAGTCTATCACTAAACACAATAAAAATAAAATATACAACATATACAGAGTACATAAAGAAATCAGTAGTGAGAAGTAGTGAGACTTAAAGAATTAACTGTAGGTACTGCTCTTTCTAAATTTCTCATGATGATATGAATTATGTTCAATATATAATAAAGATTGCTAAAAACAGTTAATGATTTCAAGAGGGATTGTAAGAAAATAATATCTATTTAACCCTCAAAGAATGAAATTAATCAGAAAATATAAATGTCATAGTTATTTCAAGTTCTGATACATTTTTTAAGAATATAATCACACTGAAAAATTAGTACATACTTATTTCGTTCATTTCAGTTCAGTTCAGTCGCTCAGTCGTGTCCAACTCTTTGCAACCCCATGAATCGCAGCATGCCAGGCCTCCCTGTCCATTACCAACTCCCGGAGTTTACTCAAACTCATGTCATACTTACTAGTACATATTCAGAATTATTTGTTCAAACATTTTTTACGAAGACATTAATCATCACAGACACCCACTGTATCCTTTTTATGAAGGATCAATACATGCTTCACATTGTACAAAATATAGAAACCTTTATCAACTCTGAACAAAAACAGCATGCTTTTTCATATGAAAATATTCAGTAGTCATTAGATTAAATACTATTAACACTTACCTGTATTTTAATAGGCCATGAAAAGTTGCTGACGTATACATAGAATGTAATGTTTGGATTGCTTCTAAAGTTAAATTTTTCATAGGAAAAACTATCTCTGTATTCTTTTATATTAGTCTTGGAAACTATAGGAGTCTCCTCTCCAGATATTGTTCCAGCTAAAATGTAAATAACAAATTTAAATGATTCATATTAAGGAAACATATCTTTATTAATGTAACACTTACATATATATGATATTTACTTAATTTTCTTAACTGTGCTTATAAGGACATAACTATCCAAATAAACTCATGTTTATAATTTAGAATGACAAGAAATAAGATTTGTCATAAATATAATGGAAACATTTAGTATAAAAACTATTTTTTAAAATAATGCTAATTATTTTAAGTGCTACATACTAGGAACTGGCTTAGAGACTTTACATTCTATTCTAATAAAAACTTTATCCCATAGGTATTCCACCTCTGTTTTTCAAATTAGAAACTGAACCTCAGAAAGATTAAGACATTTGCCTCAAGTTTGTAGCTACTAAACAGTAAAGTCCTCTTTGGAACTGAAGTAATACATAGCTTTAGGAACTGATGTTTTGCTATTTGTTTCTCCACAGAGCCTTTCAAAACAAAATATGTCTCAATCCAATTAAAAAATGGAAAAGAAATCAATTTTTTTTGTTTACCATGTATTGAACCATCACTACTTTGAATAAAGTGGGAAGAAGATATAATTTAAAACATGAGCTAAAAATTCAATTAGTTAAAACACATATTGGATACCCAATAAATATTTACTGAAATTAACCAAATGGAAGAAAGGGTTAAGTATAGTTAGGATACTGAGCAACTGAATTATTTTCTAACCGATCATCTGTTCCAAAATTACTATGAATGCTTTTTTAAAATGCAGGTTTCCTGGTGACATCTTCCAAACTAATAAACCAAAATATCTAAGATTTGGTTTGGAGAATTTGAAAGTTACAAGTAATCTCTTGCAAATTGAAGGCACTGTTCTAAAGTGATAACTGAGGTTTTATATCTTTTTGTTGCCAAATTTTAAAACTCTTGTAGGGTCAATTTGTTATGCAGAATTTCAAATTAACAGTACAAGTTATTATGAATTCATAGTTAATGAAACTTACAGTGCCAAGATTTTACTATATGTTTATACTGTTGTAACAAAATATGTACATATGTATCTAAAGTTTTCAATTCTTATATATGTAATATAAAAACTGGAATTGCAAAGACCACTTCTCATTTGATTAATGTTTCTATTATTCTATTAATACTTATTAAAATAGCACATGATTTAATTTTAAGAAATCAAATATGGATTTCTAAGGATTCCTATATTTTCTTTAAAAGTTTCCAGTATTTTTATGCAACAGTATATACCATTTATATAGAAAGCAGAAATCAACAGCATTTCTTTAAAACAGCAAGCATATTTTTTCATAATCCAATTGTACTTTTTGTATTTCTTAAAAGTTAGCAATTTCAATTTATAAACCTTATTATGGAAGAAATATTAAGTGTAGGGTTTTTTAACCCTCTCTCAGAACCAAATCCAACAATGGTAGGGGGTATAAATCCCAGCGTAAAGGTAATAGGTAAGTTGGTAATTTACCAACATACACATTTTGTTGTTTTATATCAATTTTAAAATTACTAAACTTATAGCTTCAATGGTGAATCAAATAATTGAAATGTCAGTCTCTTTAGTCATTAAAGAAGTAATTTGTCTTAATTAAAGTCATAGGAATTCATAACACTGCCATATATAAAAAAATAAGCAGCATAAAATATCTGTTATCCACCTAATATTAACTGAATTAGGGAGAAAACAGAATAATGACACTTTATTAATAATGCTACTTAATAGTTTTACCTAAAACAACACAAAGATTCTGGCCTATAATATTTTTATCTCAATTATTTAAATTAACAGTAGAAAGGTCATATTAGAAACCTTACATATAGGAACAGAAGTAAAAGACACATGATAACAAAATTCTCTTACCTGTTGAACCAACCGACCATGTAATGTTGAGATTAAAGTTGTTTGATGCATTAATTGAAATATCCAAATTTTTGTTTGACTACCAAGAAAGAAAATATGAAGTTTAAAAAAACAGAATTAGACTAGATGTTATCTTTAATGTTTTAATTATGTCCATGCTATGTTTCTCTAACTGTGAACATTAAGTCAATAGTTAAGTGAGAAAGTGTAGATGCCAATTACACTTTTCTAATGAAAAAAAAAAGGTGATAAATTCAAAGGTATATTTAAAGTTCCCATTTATCTTTCCTACTATAACCTGGTCTTCCACATGTAGCCAGAGGCTGCTATAATTCAATACTTGTATTTTGATTTTCTTGGCTTACCTGTAGTTAATATTTAAATGATATGGGTTTGGTTAGTCCAAAGTTATTTCACAGCAATGGATGATTGTTTTGTTGAAAGATTTCATGTTAGCTGCATATAGTATTAGTATATACACATTTTTCGGTGGAAAAAAAATACTTGAAATGTAAAACTTGGAGGTAAAAGTTATAAACCTACTTGGGGATAAAGAGGGGATCAAGTCATATAAACATCTGTAGAGAGGAGCACTGAAGAATTTTATATTGATCAACCTGCATCTTGTCATTAATTTAATTGCACAGAAGCAAATACCCAAGAGATTTCTTTAAACATTATTTGCTATTATCCTACTCCAAGAGACGAAGAACAAAAATTATGTATGATTATAACTATCAAGACTTGCAGAAAGGAATAGAAAGATAGTCATATTGAATAGCTTTAGCTACACATATTGAGTATGCTTTGCTGTGTTTTAAATATACAAAGACTCTTAGAAAAAGCTGTGTTACTGAGACCTAGCTACTAAAATAATTAAAATTAGTACCTTGATATTACAACCTTTTCTAAATAAGAATAAGAAAGCCAATAGAAAACATATCACCAATTTTCTGAGTGGCTCTTAGAGAAAGTAAGCCTATAAGCAATTAAGTTCCCCATATCTGTTAGAAATAGTGTTAGGAAGAAACTGACAGAAGGACATGGTTCTTCCCTGATATGGGAGGAATAAGAAGCAGCATGATAAGAGGCAAAGGTTGCTGGGTGATGTGTGACAGTCATTCCATGTAAATGATACACTAAGACCCAATTATTTAACCTCAAATAAAAACCACTCTAAGTGATTGCCATAGAGACAGGGACAACTGGGCCTCTATTAAGAACTACTAACAATGCTCCATAATCATTGAAAGATATTCTCTTTAAAGTTTCCAGGAAGCAAATATAAACTCAACAAGAATGGTCATCTTGAAAGAGCCTACAAAATAAAATGTGTGGTAGTAAGGCTGAACAATTTTGCCCCATAGATTTTTCAGGGTAGTGCTCATTACTACTGAAGAGATAACATTGGAGAATTTGAAGTGATCAAAGAAAAACAAGGCTTGGAGTTTTAAAATATACAGTATTTCAGAAGGGCACTATATTATCCATCAGAATCATATTTGTAACTGGCCACAAATATAAGAAGGAAGTTAGTTTACTGAGTTCTATTGGTAAGCTACTAAAATATCCTCTAATATGTACCATAAAACTTTCAAACTTAAGACCTTTCCACTTTTTAAAGGTATGACAACAGATGACACTGATTCAAGAATAATGCCAATATTAATGACTCATGTAATAAATGCGAAGAGCTTTTGTCAGTGTGCAAATAAGTCTAACAGACTGCATTATTCAGGTGTGGTAATAACATCTATTTCATCATACTTATAATGCTGCATTAAGGAGAACCCAGATATGAAAAGAATTTTCTTTGGTAACAAATACTGATTTACTCCATCAATAATGAACTAACCAGACCTGAAAACCAATCACTGCTTCATATTAATTAAATTGTGTTCATGAGGCAATGAAGTGAATTTGCAGAGTATTCACTGTTGAGTCGGATGACCTTGGGTTCAAATTTTAGACCTTTAATGTACATGCGTATTGATTTAGAGACAGCTACCCTTATCCTTCCTGAAAATCAGCTCTCTTATCTCTAAAATGGGCTTCTCTGGTAGCTCAGTGTTAAAGAATCTGACTGCCAATGCAGGGGATGGAAGTTCGATCCCTGGGTCAAGAAGATCCCCTGGAGAAGAAAATGGCAATCCCCTTCAGTATTCTTGCCTGGGAAATCCCATAGACAAAGGAGTCTGGCAGGCCCCAGTGCATGGGGTCACAAAAATATTGGACATGACTTAGCAACTAAACGACAACAGTCTCTAAAATGGGAATATCATGACTTCCCTAAAGACTTTTTTGGGAAAATTAAACAAGATAATTTCTCAAAAATCATGGTTTCAGGCCGCCGTGCTGATAACGGTCTACTAGGTCTGGGGACACAGGATTTCTTCTTTTCCTTCTCCTTTTTCATCTTCCATTTTACTAGAGGATTCAGAAAGAAGGCATGACTGCTGACCTTTGAGAAAGGTTGACTTTCTTTATTATTAATAAAATAGTTGGAAAAAAAGAGTTGTTTTCTATGAAAACAAAACATGGTAGAAACAGTGCACCCCTAAGAAAGCTTAAATCATTATTTTTATTGTGAAGTTGCATCTTAGTAATTGTGTGTGCCTTATTTTGTGTCAGGGAAATTTGAGAATAGCTGCTATTATTACTAAAAAAGATCACACAAAATTTCCAACTGATATAGAGAACTATAAAACTTTTCTTGAAATTTTACTTCATCCTCTCAAGTTAAGGCATTACTGAATATATGGTACTATAACTAAAGCCCTATAAAATATATTTAAGGTCAAGGAAAATATGCTGGACTCCAAGAAGTAATACTGTGACTACCACAGTAAATGACAAAATTAGTCATTTAGAACATTGTTGTTAGACATGGTTAAGTTCAACAAGATCATATTATACAAGAAACTACTCCAGAAACTGTTAACATGAAAGCATTGGTTGAAGATGATGTATAGCAGGTTAGAATTAAATTTGTTTTCAAAATGTAATAAATGCATAAAAATGAAAGTACCTCTTTTTTGTAGAAGAGGCCCAGACTAACAATACATGTTAATTTCAGAAACTGTTCCAAGTTGCATTTCTCTTTAATTATACATTGTATGTATATATATATATATATATATATATGTAATTATAAACTACTTATAATGACGTTACAAGCATTCTTAGTGATACTAAGATATGATAGTTTAGTGTTCATCAGTTCCTCAAAACATGTGTCTGGGCTCTTGGTTTCAAATGAACAAAACAGCAGAAAGTAAAACTGAAAGCTGTGATATTGTAAGAACTCAAGGATTTCTGGGAATTGAAAGAGGAGAGAATAGTCAAGAGAGAAACAAACTAGAAGTATGGCTAATCTGAGCTTATTTGTATGACACCATGGATAATATTGGAGAGAAGTACTGTTCACACCTATATTGTGAGCCAGACATCCCACTAGTATTAAATTTCTTATATCCTCAATGAACTCCCTAAGTTTGGAATTACTATTTATGAATAAAATTCTGATTCCTGCGACAACATGGATGAACATTGGAAACACTGAAACATTAAGCTAAGTGAAATAAATCAGAAATAGAAGTATAAATGTTACATGATTACACACATGAGGTACCTGGAATACAGAGACAGAAAGTAGGATAAAGGTTTCCCAATGATGGGAATAGGGGAGGAATAGAGAGTTATTGCTTAATGGAGACAGAGATCCTACTTGGACTGATGAACTATTTTGATAATGGATTGTGGTGATGGTTGTATAGCATTGTAAATTTACTTAAATGCCATGAAACTGTACACTTAAAAATGGTTAAAATATAAATATTACTTCATGTATGCTTTACTACAATAAAAAGTCTACAGTGTTTACAATGCATTTACTAAAACACTCATTATACTAAAATTGTAGTTTCTGACGTATTATTAATGTCTTCTTAAAAATGCATGCCATCAGTGAAGAGAGCATTATCATGTAAAGAAAATATCTTCTAAAGTCCTTATTTAAAAATCAAAACTTTATACAAAGTTTTTTATTTTAATAATAAAATGTTTTGGTTTTTAAAATAGTGTGAAAAATAACTATAAAATGCAACTTGTTATACTGGAATGTGTTGCCATTTCCTACTCCAGGAAAAGTCAAAACATTATATATAATCCTGAAAATGTAGGCATTCCTTAAAACCTAAGAACTAAGGAGGAACATAAAACAAACTTCTCTATTTTGGGGAAAGTGAGATCTAATTTACTGAAAAATGAAAATTTAAGAAATTACACTATTTGCTGGCAAGTTCAGTAAAACAATTTAGAGGCAAGAAGCTTGCAAATGTCAGGATACATTCTGAGGTTTCACCTATTTGAAAAACTATTAAAAAACATGACATAGGCTTAATAAGCTGAATTAATGTATAGTTAGAATGAAGCACTACAGAAAGTGACATCAGCAAAATAGTGTAATAGGAAGTCCTAGCCCTCATCCCTGACAAAAATACCAATTTAACAACGATCTATGGACCAAATTACCGTTATGAGCAGACCAAAATCCAGTTAAGAAGTTGCAGTACAAAAATTAAATGCAAAACTGAGAATAGCTACAATATAATGCATAAAAAGAAGAATTTCACTCTACCAAGGTCAGCAGCTCACCCAAGACAGCACAGCTCAATATCAGAAAGACCAACTTGGCCAATGACTGCTCCCTTAAGGGAAAGAGAATATAACAGGCATCCAATATACTTGATTTTTATTTAACGTTACTGCCCAAATGACCTGTTTCTGTCTCGACTAGATAGAAAGCACTGAAAAATCAAGCATAGTGTGGACATCTGACATCAGTTAAGAACAAGCAAACAAAAAGTGTGTGGCTCACTACAGTCAACATGACTCAGAGAGATTGGTAGAAGGTGCACAACTCTGAGAGTTCTCCCCCAGAAGAAAGTGTTAAGAGATACAAGCTTGCAAACAGTTGTGTGCTAAGTTGCCTCAGTTGTGTCTGACTCTTTGCAATGCTATGGACTGGAGCCCACCAGGCTCCTCTGCCCAAGGGATTTTCCAGGCAAGGATACTGGAGTGGATCCTCATTTCCTTTTCCAGGGGATCTTCCTGACCGAGGGATCCAACCTGCCTCTCTTTATGTCTTCTGCATTGACAAGCGGGTTCTTTACCACTAGCGCCACCTGGTAAGACCTAAAGATCTAACGCTCTCCACAGTGATTATGAACAATACTGTTGTTGCTGTTGTTATTGTTCAGTCGCTAAGTTGTGTCCTACTCTTTGCAACCCCATGGACTGCAGCATGCCAGGCTTCTCTATCCTCCACTAACTCCTAGAGTTTGTTTAAGTTCATGTCCATGAGGACATGAGGATGAGCTGGTTGTATAGCATCGCTGAGTCAATGAACATGAATAACAATACTGTATCATAAACTTCAAAGTTGCTAAGAGACTTTAATTATCATTAACTCCCCAAAATTACAATTAGGTGACATGACTGAAGTGTTAGGTCACGCTATGGTTGTCATCATACTGCACTATATACATCTATTAAATCAGCATATTATACATTTTTAACTTATATGGTAAGATGTCAATTATATCTCAACAAAAATGTTTTTGAAAACCTAGCATTCATATAACTCAAAACAAAGGGTTTATTAAAAAAGACAATGAAAACCTACTATTATGTAACAGTATATTAAAAAAAGAAAATATATAAAATATAGCTTGTGTTACGAAGTAATAGGTTTGATTTTCAAAGAAGACTACCACCACTGTGACAGCAGAGTTAAAAACAGAAACACTGCTATAAGCCTGAAAGCAGGACAGAAATAATGTATACACTGCAGCACTATTTGTAAAATCTGAAATATCAAGGTCAAAAATTCTCTGATTACAAAGATACTTAGGTTTTATGAAAAGAAAAACCTACTAGGATTTGTTCTTCTACAAAAGACCTACAGTGTGATAATTCTGAGAAGAGGCACAATTACAATGAAACATAGAGAAACATTGCATCTGTTGATATAACTACACTATAAAAGATTAAGGATCTTCTCACCTGTTCTGGGTTTGCTATGAAGTTTATGGCAGTATGGTGGCGATCATCTTCCTGTAATAAGCTGAATGTAAACTGATAATCAATCAAAAGGCTGTCTGTAGGGGAAAAAAAATATAATCCCGATATGTACTTTTAAAACTTGCTTGAAAACAAGTTAGGTGAAAATATATTGAATATCAGCATTGAAAATTATTGTCATTAAATTACTAGTGGTGTACTCAAGACTGGCAAAATATAAATTATTGTAATCAAGCAACAAAAAGTAAAATGCAGATATAAAAGCACTTAACACTTCAAAATTATATTTATTACTCCTGCTACTATTATAAAATTTCTACAAACTACAGTTTTTCCTGGAAAAACTACACAAGAGAATAAAATAAAGTCATCCATAATCTTACAATCAGAGAAAAACAGAGGTAATATTTTGGCACATTATATTCAAGTTAAAATTGTATAAATAGATAACAGGGAGACATTTTGATATTCTACTTTTATAAATGCAAAATTTTTTGAAAACATGAACTTAAATGGCTAAGTAAGTATGGTTTTAGAAAAGGCAAAGGAACCAAAGATCAAATTGCCAACATCTGCTGGGTCATCGAAAAAGCAAGAGAGTTCCAGAAAAACATCTATTTCTGCTTTATTGACTATGCCAAAGCCTTTGACTATGTGGATCACAATAAACTGTAGAAAATTCTGAAAGAGATGGGAATACCAGACCACCTGACCTGCCTCTTGAGAAACCTGTGTGCAGGTCAGGAAACAACATTTAAAACTGGACATGGAACAACAGACTGGTTCCAAATAGGAAAAGGAGTACGTCAAGGCTGTATACTGTCACCCTGCTTATTTAACTTATATGCAGAGTACATCATGAGAAACGCTGGGCTGGAGGAAGCACAAGCTGGAATCAAGACTGCCAAGAGAAATATCAGTAACCTCAGATATGTAGATGACACCATCCTTATGGCAGAAAGTGAAGAAGAACTAAAGAGTCTCTTGATGAAAGTGAAAGAGGAGAGTGAAAAAGTTGGCTTAAAACTCAACATTGAGAAAACTAAGATCATGGCATCTGGTCCCATCACTTCATGGGAAATAGATGGGGAAACAGTGGAAACAGTGGCTGACTTTATTTTTTGGGGCTCCAAAATCACTGCAGATGGTGACTGCAGCCATGAAATTAAAAGACGCTTACTCCTTGGAAGGAAAGTTATGACCAACCTAGATAGCATATTAAAAAGCAGAGACATTACTTTGTCAACAAAGGTCTGTCTAGTCAAAGGTATGGTTTTTCCAGTGGTCATGTATCCATGTGAGAGTTGGACTGTGAAGAAAGCTGAGCGCTGAAGAATTGATGCTTTTCAACTGTGGTGTTGGAGAAGACTCTTGAGAGTCCCTTGGACTGCACGGAGATCCAACCAGCCCATCCTGAAGGAGATCAGTCCTGAGTGTTCATTGGAAGGACTGATGTTAAAGCTAAAACTCCAATATTTTGGCCACCTGATGCGAAGAGCTGACTCATTTAAAAAGACCCTGATGCTGGGAAAGATTGAGGGCAGGAAGAGAAGGGGACGACAGAGGATGAGATGGTTGGATGGCATCACCGACTCGATGGACATGAGTTGGGTGAACTCTGGGAGCTGGACAGGGAGGCCTGGCGTGCTGCAATTCATGGGGTCGCAAAGAGTTGGACAGAACTGAGCAACCAAACTGATAGTGAATATTTCACCACATGCCATAAAGCATTTACTTGTCCCTATTATTATGGTAATTTTTACTTTGTGAAATCTTTTCAATATTATTTAAATAGAAAAGAATTCTATTATTTGGAAACATAACTTTCATATTATGCCTTCAGTCATTAGGTACCGTTAAAGTTAGAAGTAAAGATAGGAACAATATCACTGGATTTATTGTCAAAGCATCATTCTTCATGTTGCTTCCTTTATACCTTGTAAGATCCACTCTATATATTTCTTTTGTAATTTAAGAAAAGGCAATACTTTGTTTTTCCAAGATTTTTTTACAGGTACCATTATCCATTATAATGAGGATTACATAATAGGTCATATTTCTGCTTTTCATATGATTGCCAGAAAATGCAGGGAAGACTCAATGGCCCAATGTTGTTCCAGACACTGGAAATATAAAATAATAAAAGACAGAGATTTCTGTCCCATGCAACCTATACTATATCAAATGGACACTGAAAATTAATAAGTAATTGAAGCATATAGTATAATAATGAAAATAAGTGTAACAGTCATAATCCAGTGAAGAGGAGAGAAATTTCTGTCCAGGTAGGAGTATGCTTGCAATTTTGAAAAGGAAACTTTAAAGATAATGAAGCTGAAGCTGAAGCTCTAATATTTTGACCACCTGATGCAAAGAGCTGACTCCCTGGAAAAAATCCTGATGCTGGGAAAGACTGAAGGTAGAAGGAGAAGGGAGTGACAGAAGATGAAATGGTGAAATCCCATCAATGACTCAATGGACACGAATCTGAGCAAACTCCAGGAGATAGTGAAGAACAGGAAAGCCTGGTGTTGCAAAGAGTTGGACATGACTTAGTAACTGAACAACAACAATTTAAAGGTCAAAGGTAGTTAAGAGAAAAAGCCATAGCAGTTACAAGAGAAAGTGTAATCCAGGCAGAGGAAACAAAGCACAAAAACCTCAACAAAAGAACAAGTCTTAAGTGTGATTCCTATAAAGAGACTGTGGCAAGAATGCTACAAAAAGTGATGGCAGAAACAGGAATAGCAAGGAAGGTAACAGGAAGGGGTCAGACACAGTGATGAATTAGGAAGGTGTAACAAACACCTTAGCTAAATAAACAGATGCAGCATTTTAAAGACAGAAAAGTAAAAGGTTTTATTTTTTGGCCCAAGACCAGGTAAAATGCCAGCATTAACTGAGATGGGTGGGAACAGGTTTTATTTGTTGCCAGTGTGGAATTAATTAGAAGCTTAGTTTTGAAGATGTTAAGTTTGAGTTACTTATTGAGTATCTACATGATATGCTGAGCTCAGGAGCCTAGTGGATAACAATTTGGAAATCATCCGCATTGTAATGACCTCTAAAGCTGCGAAGCCAAGAAATCACCAGTCATAAATAGAGCAGAGGTGCCAGGGATGAGCCCTGAGGTAAGACAATGTTAAATGATCAGGTCCTCTGAAGAAGCCCACAAAGGAGACTGACAAGGCAACCCACGAGACAGAAGCACAACCAGAATTCAGTGTCCAGCGAGCCAAGTGAACGAAGGGCTTAGAAAGGAGAACAGTGATCACCTTGGTCAACTGCCGCTGAGGAGGTTTTGGAAGTACAGACAGCTACAATACCAAGGAAAGACACCATCAATTCAGAATAAAGAGAAAATACTAAACCCAATGGACAGGAGTCTGAGCAAACTCCTGGAGTCACCGAAGGACAGGGAAGCCTGGTGTGCTGCAGTTCATGGGGTTGCAAAGAGTTGATCAAGACTGAGCGACTGAACAACCATCACCGCCACTGAGGAAAAATAAACATTTCAAAACTATTTTCAAATGCTTATCTGAATAATTATCTTCCTGTTTTTCTTGCTTGAAACTTAGCATTAAAAGTCAGGAACAGATGGCTTTTAGGAGGAAGGGACTGGGTGATTGGGACACTTGAGCAGCCTGGGTAGAGGCTCCAGTGCCCCGGTCCTATGAACATTCTTCTGCTTTAGGGACTCCAGTCCTCAGCCACAGTCACCAAACTCTTGCCCAGACATTCAAGTTTGATTTCTCTATTGCTATTTATTATAGTTGGAAGAACAAGATCAGTACAATGTATATTAAGCATGGTAATATCAATCCTAACATCATCTGAGCTAGAAAGTCAGTCTGAATCCTGGGGCAAAATTAGTAGGAACATTACTGAACTCTTGACTAATCAAGTACTACTCTGTGAATGTGAATTTTTATAAATTGAAGAAAGTTCGGAATTCTACACAAAATGGTTCCTTTTAAGGTTGCTTAAAGTATTCCAGAAACCAACAGTACAATTTTCCACTTAACCAGAAATTATATTTCGTTCCCTAATTTCAAATACTATCATGCTGGTATATTTTAAAGAGGTTGCAAATGAGAAATTACCTGGCGCAAAACATATACCTTAATGCCATAATTTACTCTGAACTTCTTAGCTAAGTAGGGTACAGAACATAAAACATTAAAATCCTCTAGTTTATGCAAATGTGTATAATTTGAAAATAAGTTTTTGTACCGCTTTAATGAAGCAATTTATTACGGTATAAAAAAGAAAATCATGTTTGACTATATATCAATTTAAATAACATTGAATTATTGATGAATACAAAGAAATGACAGAATTGGAGGAGTAAGTGTGAACAGTGAGGTGAGAGAGCTTCTTTTTTAAACTAGGAGAAAGAGCAGTTTTTCATAATTGGCATAAATAAAATTTAGTGGAATAGAAAAAGTCGATGATAAAGGAGAGAGAAGTTACCCTGGGCTAGGTAAAAGGCAGTGACCTCCTAACTCAAAGATGGCCCAGATGTGAGTCCCCTGGGTTTGTGTGGGTTTTGTTTGTTTCGTTGGTTTTTCTTTCTTCTGTATCTCTCTCCACTTGTGTGCTAAAGTAGCTGTCATCTAGAAATACCAACAAATTCACATCAAAAGGAAAAAAGAAAGCCTTAAGAAAATCCTGCTACTGAGATTGTACGATGAAGCCCTGTACCGCATACCCATCCTGTACCAAGGTGAGCAGAGGTGGAGCCCATGCTGCTGCAGGAAACTGGACAAAGTGTTAAGCTTTGTTAAACTCAGTGATAGGTGGAATTTAGAAAGATGGCAATGATGACCCAGTATGCAGGACAGCAAAAAAGACACAGATGTGTATAGCGGACTTTTGGACTCAGAGGGAGAGGGAGAAGGTGAGATGATTTGGGAGAATGACATTGAAACATGTATAATATCATGTAAGAATCGAATCGCCAGTCTATGTCTGATGCAGGATACGGCATGCTTGGGGCTGGTACACGGGGATGACCCAGAGAGATGTTGTGGGGAGGGGAGTTGGGGGGGGTGGTTCATGTTTGGGAACGCTTGTACACCCGTGGTAGATTCATGTCAATGTATGGCAAAACCAATACAGAATTGTAAAGTAAAAAAAAGAAAAAAAAAAAAACACAAAGAACATGAAAAAAAAAAAACAAACTCAGTGATAGGTCCACAATTTGAAAATCATGTTATTGCTCAGTCACTCAGCCATGTCTGACTCCTTGCGACCCTACAGATTGCAGCAAATCAGGCTTCCATGTCCTTTTATCATCTACTGGAGCTTGCTCAAACTCATGTCCATTGAGTCGGTTATGCCATCCAACCATCTCATCCTCTGTTGTCCCCTTTTCTTCCTGCCTTCAATCTTTCCCATCATCAGGGTCTTTTCTAATGAGTCAGTTCTTTTCATCAGGTGGCCAAAGTATTGAAGTCTCAGCTTCAGTATCAGTCCTTCCAATGAATATTCAGGATTGATTTCCTTTGTGATTGATTGGTTTGATTTCCTTGCCGTGCAAGGGACTCTCAAGAGTCTTCTCCAACACCACAGTTTAAAAGCATCATTTCTTCAGTGCTCAGCTTTATGGTCCAACATTCACATCCATACATGATTACTAGAAAAACCATAGCTTTGAATAGACAGACCTTTGTCAGCAAAGTAATGTCTCTGCTTTTTAATATGCTGTCTAGGTTGGTCATAGTTTTTCTTCCAAGGAGCAAGGGTCTTTTAATTTCATGGCTGCAGTCACCATCTGCAATGATTTTGCAGCCCAAGAAAATAAAGTCTGCCACTGAATCATGCAGGAGGTCTTTTAAAATTATATGTCCTACAAACTATATATATACTATACATATGAAAATACATACTATACTTTTCAGCATAGTTTAATCTTTCATAATTAAAAAGGAAAACATGCATTCTGTATGTTTAAATGTAGTACTGGGGCAACAAAGGATGAGATGGTTGGATGGCATCACTGACTCAACAGACATGAGTTTGAGCAAACTCGAAGAGATAGTGAAGGACAGGGAAGCCTTATGTGCTGCAGTCCACAGAGTCACAAAGAGTTGGACACGACTTAGTGACTGAACAACGAATATAGTAGTAACTAGAGACAATGGCAACCCACTCCAGTGTTCTTGCCTGGAGAATCCCAGGGAGAGGGTAGCCTGGTGGGCTGCCATCTATGGGTTCACACAGAGTCGGAAACGACTGACGTGACTTAGCAGCAGCAGAGACAACTATTTGAAAACTTTGTGAATAGGAAAAATACCAAAGATATATTTCAAAGCTTGAAGAAAACTATAAACACTACATAAATCAATCTTGTGATTTTGTAGGCTGAGCCCTGAAGGTTGTAACAGCTGTACTAAATATTCTGGCTAACAATTAGCAAACTATCTTTGATAATTCCAGGAAATCTAGACGCTGGTGATTAATTTCCCAATTAGATCTAAAAGCAATATGGGTAAGTGGGATGTACAAACATGGTACACCTTAAGGTAAACATGAGGTTGCTCATATGTCTGGCCTCAAATTTTGACTGTATAAATGAAAATAATTATGAAAATAAAGAGAAAAGAAAAGTTGACATCTTTTGTATTGTGAATCTGACTTGCATAGTAAGGAGAGAAAAGAGAAAAATCTCAGTTTGTCAACAATAGAGTAAGTACATATAATTGTATGCATTGATATGAGTATGGCGTTAGGTCATTTAAAATATCTATGCAGTATGCATGAAAGAAAAAAGAAAATCTAAAAATATCCCACATAATTAAGATAAAAGACAAGATAATAACACTGAAAACTACAATAAAAGAGAGTTAGGTAAGTTAAAACTGTAAGAAACAAAACAGAAATAAAATGCAATTATATAATGGCAAAATTAAAAATAATAGATCAGAAAATAAGGGAATTAAAACATAATTCTGCATCAGTGCTATCTAGGTCAAATCTGAAAAAGCCTCTGAGAATAGAACAGAGATGAAAATCACTCAAGAGGAAAATTAGACACAGAAATTTTCAATATGTGCATGGAAAATACTGTTAAAGCTGACATCAAAACAAATTGAAAAGAAACACTTCTATGTTAAATATATGATAAAAATCTGTTGAAGATTCAAACCTAAACATTAAAAGGAAATAACCTGCATAAAAGATTTAAAAATCCAGTATTATTCATAATAGCCCCAAAGTAAAAACAATCTCAATGTCCATCAGTTGATGAATGGAAAACAAATATGATATGTCCATACATTTGAATATTGTTTGGCCATAAAGAGAAATGAAATACTGATACTTGCTATCATTTTGGATATGATATGAGTGAACCTTGAAAATATCATGATAAATAAAAGAAGCCATCACAAAAGATTACATATTCCAAGATGTCACTTATATAATATTTCAGAGTGGACAAATCCATAAATATAGGAAACAGGATGTCAAAAGCTAGGGGAAAGGAGAAGCAGTGACTGATAACGTCTCCAAGATTTCTCTTAGGAGAAAAAGGTTGTAAAATTAGATAATGCTGATGTTTTCACAGCCTTGTGGATATACTGAAAATCACTGGGAGGGATTGGGGGCAGGAGGAGAAGGGGATGACAGAGGATGAGATGGCTGGATGGAATCACTGACTTGATGGACGTGAATCTGAGTGAACTCCGGGAGTTGGTGATGGACAGGGAGGCCTGGCGTGCTGTGATTCATGGGGTCGCAAAGAGTCGGACACGACTGAGCGACTGAACTGAACTGAACTGAACTGAACATGGAAAAACAATGAATAAAAATAATTTAAAGCTATGATATGCTGATAGAGACAAGAGAACAGATGACGTACCTAAAGGCATTAAGAACAAATTACAGAATAATAACGTTGTGAAATAGTTCATTTGTAATGCTATGCTTGGAAAAGAAATAAATACACAAAAAGTGTTCATGTTTTATTTACTGCTGCTGTTACAAATTACAAGAAACTTAGCAGCTGAAAACAACACAAATTTATTCACTTACAGTTCTGGAAGTCTGAAGTCCAAATGATTCTTACAAGGTAAAATCAGAGTGTGACAGTAGTTCCTTCTGGGGGTGCTCAAAAAAATCTGTTTCCTGACTCTCTTAGCTTCTGAAGACCTCTCACTCTTTAGCTAATGAACCCTACTTCTATCTTTCCAATCTTTTGCTTTCGTGATTACAGTTCCCACCACTGTAGTCAAACCTCCCTCTACCCTCTTTCAGAAGAACAGACATAATTACACTGGGTCCACCAGAATAATCCAGGATAATCTCAAAATTCTTAATTGAATTCTATCTACAAATGCCCTTTTACCATTTATGGTAATATATTCATTCACAAGTCAAGGGTTAGAATGCGGCCTTCTTTGGAGAGTGAGGCATTTATTCAGCATAAAACAGTGTTAGTACACAAATAAAAGACTGGGAAAGTATCTGATACAATGTTACCAACAATTTTCTCTGGATAGAAGAATTATCAGTGCTTTTTAATTTGTCTTTTTGTCTATCTCTTTTCTAGAATGAAACGTGCGTAACTTTCATAACTGGGCCAAAAGGGGGAAATTTTTTTAAAAAAAGTGTGCAGAGAGCTTTTTTCTTTTGATCCTTGATCTTTAATGTGCTTTCCACATGACTTACACTTGCATGTTAAGAAATTAAATTTATATGGCTGCATATCTTTCCAAAAATGGCATATCTAATTCCAAATTCACTTACTTCTTAGGTACAGATGATTGAAAACATGTAAAATAATCAGACTGTCTTCCTAGTCTTCTGTGGCTAGAAAAAATCAAGGGTGAAGTTCCAACAAGCAACAAATTTTTTTAGGTAGTTCAGTCAATACAGACTAGTAGTTTTGGAGCAAAAAAAAAAAAAAAAGTGGCTCTTATTTACTACAAATAATTAATAACAAGTTATATATAAAAATCAAGCTCACGAGTAAAACTCAAACAGTATGCTAAAAGGAGTTTAAGCAAATAAAATATCGAGAACAGATTTAAAAGGTCAGATATTCCACCAAGCTAATGATTAATTGTAAAGAGATGACTAAAAATTTACACATAGAAAAATACATGTTCAAAGAGAACTTGAACTGCTAGGGAAGTTTCTGAATACATGCTATATTGGGGGTGATGAGCAAATGGTGAATTTTGCTTTACTCTTTTATCAAAAGCTATATAAAATAATTTTTTTAATAAAATAATAACCAGTGATAAAACCCAGCAAAGATACTGGAAATGTCTATATATCTGAGGTCTAAAGGCAAACATGTCAGGATCGCAAAATGAAATCAGTCAATTTGCATATGATGTATAAATGCACTGTTCAGACAAATTTCAGAAATTCTTAACTTGAATGTTTTGAGAAAGGAACTAAGGTTTAATGATTTGCTTTTTTACGAGTGAATATTGCATTTTACTTTTAACTCAGCATTATGCACAGTATTTAAGGAGATCTTAATTGTAATCTCCCATTTACCAACTGGGTTATAGTATGCTGGTTAATTTTCTCAGTGAGATTCAGTGGTACAATGAAGATAATACCACCTACTTCATAAGACCACTCTGTGGGTTAAACATAACCGTGTTAGTATGTATTAGTGCCACTGTCTCATAAAATCAAGGCATTCAATAAGTATTATGTCACTTTCAATATTCATTGTACTGGGGCTGAATGAATTCTACAAGATTTCAAAAATCAATTTCAGAGTTGCTCAATCATGTCTGACTCTCTGCGACTCGATGGACTGTAGCCCACTAGACTCTTCTGTCCATGGGAATCTCCAGGCAAGAATACTGGAGTGAGTAGCCATTCCCTCTCTAGGTGATCTTCCTTACCCAGAGATGGAACCTGGGACTCCTACACTGCAGGCAGTTTCTTTACCATTTGAGACACAAGGATAGCCAATATACTAATATATGTGTTTTTAAATATATGAGCTAATGGTTATGTATTTAACCATCCTGAGGAGTGTGAAGAGGATATATATAGACTTTGAGGACAACAACATTGAGAATCCTAGTATGTTTTAAACAATGGCATATGTAAAAGTACATATCACTGATAAAACACATGTATAAGTACATGTATATGTACAAAATCACTGTAAATGGTGACTATAGCCATGAAATTTAAAGATGCTTGCTCCTTGGAAGAAAAGCTATGACCAACCTAGACAGTATACAAAAAAGCAGAGATGTTACTTTGCCAACAAAGGTCTGTCTAGTCAAAGGTATGGCTTTTCCAATAGTCATGAATGGATGTGAGAGCTGAACTATAAAGAAAGCTGAGGGCTGAAGAACTTATGCTTTTGAACTGTGGTGTTGAAGAAGACTCTTGAAAGTCCCTTGGACTGCAAGGAGATCAAACCAGTCAATCCTAAAGGAAATCAGTCCTGAATATTCACTGGAAGGACTGATGCTAAAGCGGAAACTCCAATACTTTGGCCACCTGATGCAAGGAACCAACTCATTGGAAAAGACCCTGATGTTAGGAAAGATTGAAGGCAGGAGGAGAAGGGGATGACAGAGGATGAGATGGTTGGACAGCATCACCCACTTGATGGACATGAGTTTGAGTAAGCTCTGGGAGTTGGTGGACAGGGAAGCCTGGCGAGCTACAGTCCATGGGTTTGCAAAGAGTTGGACACAACTAAGCGACTGAACTGAACTATGTATAAGAACATGTATGTGCCAACTTAGACAACTGTTTAGTAAATGATACAACTTAAGTAAATATAAGGTCAGGTATACTTATAGTCTAAACGTATCACTCATAATTAAAAAGTAACTATGGGAACAATGCCTCAGAAAATGAACTAAAATGAGCTCTCATGCTCTATTGCCCTCACCAAGCTATCTGACTCACTGCAAGCAGCCTGATTATATTAAAATTAAAAGTTAACATTTTACTCTCCTCTTAATATCCTTCAATGGCTTCTCATTTTTCTTAAGGTGAAGACCAAATGCTCTATAAAGCTTATATAAAGCTCTGCTTGATCTGATCCTGCATATCTCACATACCTCATCCCCTGATTCCTTCTCCTACTTCTCGGTGTTAAGGTGGCAGCATCTCACGTGCCATGATCTTTCCAACCACTGGCCTTTGCGGACACTGCCGCCACTGATTCCACTTCTTCCCATCGTCACACCATCACCACTCCACTACCAAGGCACGTCATCGCTTCCTCATTCTCTTGCTTCACCCACTTCTACCCCTTGGTCCACGAATTAGGTCAGGCTCTCTTGTAATCTATTCCCAAAGCATCTATAATTCTTATTCAGAGGTCTTATGATCATCATATCTAGGTAATTGTATGACAAGTTTAATATCTATCTTTCCTACTGCTTTATCAGCTTCAATGGAGCAGAACACAAGTAGTTAGTCAATCCCTAGAGTAGTTAGTCAATAAATATACGTTGAATGAATAAAGAAAAGTGAGTTAATTCCAATAACTGACAGTCTCTCCAAGCTCTATTAGTGTAATTCTTGAGTAAGTAAAAATTAAGGAGAAAAAAGATGTCATCCTTGTGCATATTAAATGAAATAATAATAAATTACTTTGCATGTAATAAATACTCAATAAATACTAACATTTCCTTGCATGCTGAACAGTACTATCCATGCTTACAATTATTAATTAAGAATTTCTACTAAGCTCGAAACATTTAGAATAATTGCAAAGGCAAAATCTGTTGTTTAGGAACTTTAAAAGCTGAACACTTGCTAGGTACAGTATCACAGTAAAAAATACAGAACCCTTGCTGTTATCCACACACTGACTCATTGTGGGGCCTAAGATACATACTTCAACCCACTGAGTCTTACTTTTTCCTCAATGAATAACAGAAGATGAACCATGATCACCAATGTCTACATGTCGATGATTCTAATTTACAAGTTTTCATATAATATACCATGATCTCTTCAGAAGCCACCTCCCTTTGCTTCATACTATCTCCAAGTAGCTAAGCTTTCTGCAATGATACACGGAAAACTGCTCAAATTGTACTGGCGGCAAATGTTCCACAGGTTAACTAGAAAAACAAAGATTGAAACTCATTTTTATTTAAATGAATGCCTGGTGCTTAAAGCTTTTCAATGATGAACTGACCCCTTTACATAAATTAATTTAAAAAATAATGTAAAGCAACTTTTACTTGATAACCTATAACATGATTTCCAAAAATTTTGGTCAAACACCCCATCAGTTAAAAAATGTGCCCACACAGCAACAATATATGTGTATTCATTTATTTATTAATAGTTTACATGTGTATTCCTAGTATATGTACTGAAAGCTTTCCTAGGAGCCACAGGCTTTTCTATTATAAGTATGTTCTAACAAGAGAAAGTCCTGGGCTCACAGATTTTCTTTCTAGTGAGTAAAGAAAACCCACATTCAAGTAAACAAATAAGTGAGATATAACTTCATTTTAGTGTAAGTGTTAGGATAGAAAAAAAAAGTTCTCATAATCCCTAAGCAAGTCTATTTTAGGTAAGAGTAGAGTAATAGAGATGGAGATTTTGAGGCAGAAAAATAGTAAATCCAAAAGCCATGATCTAAGATAAAGTCTAGGATATCTTAGAACAAGCAGATTAAGTCATTAAGAACTTCTATAAAAATAAATGACTGTCATAGAAATTTCCAAATGTTCAGGAATCTAATTCTGAACTCTTGTCTTATTAATTTGATTCCTATACCAAATAGGAACCAGTACAATTAGAGTTACCATATGTCTGGATATCTACCAGGTGGGAATTTCTCACTATTTTTCCTTTTTATAATTTTACTGAATATTCTAAAAGTATATCATTTAAAATAAATTTAATGATAACTTACTCCAATGCATATATTTCAAAAAATTAAACTGAATGAATTCTAATTAAAACTATATAAAATTTATATATCAATTTTGGTAAGTATATTTTCATATGAAGACATCATTTGAGAAAATAGTTTAAATTTTTTTAATTATTTAGGTCCTGTTTTCATTTTCTTTACCATGACATTTTAATTTTATTCATATATATATATACATATTTATATAAAAACAACTCAGGTTAAATATATCATGAATTTTACTAGAAATAGTTTTATCACCTGTAGTTGACAGTGGGTGATAGAGACCCAAAAGTGGCTATAGACCCAGGCTGCCTGGATTAAAACTGGATTTGACATTTCCTCGCCCTGTGATCTTATATAAATGAATCAACTTTTCTCTGCCTATGTTTCCACAAATGGAAAAAAAAAAAGGTGATAATAAGCATACCCTTCTCATTTGAGGATTTAATAAGCTAATAAATGGACAAAGCTTAGAATAACCTGGCACAGTAAGTGCTCAATAAAGTTTAACTAGTTTATCGTTATTTTAAAATCAGATGGTTTTCCAGTTTTATTTAATAAATGATCCAAAATAATGAGCTATATATCTGTGAAAAATAGTTGTTCACAATAGGAATATGAGACATGCTATTACCTCTTTTATGTGGAACCATTCTCAAGACATAATTTATTTAGAAAAGCATGCATTCAGCATCAGAAAAGCACATTCAGCATCTTCATACAAATAAGGAGCTATCAACCGTTGCTCAAGACTTATAAGGCCCCGCATAACATTTCATGGCTTAGCAAGAAAAGTAAGTATGGGCAAACAGCTGTTGCGCTCCTTCGCAGTGGGCACCTTTACGGAGGACACACTCAGCACAGATCTGCTTGGGAGCCCTGGGGGGAGGTTTTCCGACATTTTTGCTTCCCGCCTTAAACTCTTTTTTTAATTTAACTATTTTTACGGTGTTTATTTACATAACCAGAATAACATAACACATCTTTATAAATGTACAATCAAATAAATTTTCATCCCTTTTCTAAGTTAATAGCAACTTTTTTCTCTCAGCTTTTTTCACTTTCTCGTAATTGTGCTGTGTCGTCCTTCATTTTGGAATATGCTAAGATATTCAATAATTCTAAGATACATATTTAAAAACACTGGCGTATAAGCTTCAGGAAATTAAATAAAAACACATGAATCAAAGAATAAGATTAAAATGTCAACCATGTGGCTCATTTATGTTTTACCAGATCAATCTTCAATCCATCATTCTTCAATTTGTGAAATATAAAAATTTAGATTCTTTGTGTCGCTCAAGGTCATTTCTGCTCTATTTGCAGATGTACCAGGCAGATCCTATTTAAATTGCTATTTACATTTATCATTTTAAAAGTCACATAAACCATTAAAGTACAACATATTTCATTTAGAAGAGGAGAAATTTTTTATTCTGTTTTAAAACAAAACACAGAATAGTTACACTAAACATAAGGTTAATTCAGGTTTTAATTGTTTTCACTATTTTACATGACATAGAATTTTAAGTAATTAAATTGAGGCTGATATTTATTAATTTATAGCTATAAAAAACACTAGAAACAACACAACACATACTAGAAATATTATCTCTCATTTATGAAACAAAAGAAAAAATCAAATCCAATAAATAATACACTTATAAATAATGTCTTTCAGTCAAGACATAAACATCAATTAAATAAATCAATCACTGAGAGGTTTTACAGGGAGATAAATGGATAAATATTTTAATTTTTAGTAATATGAATGAAGGCAAGATGTGATCAGTGGTAGAGGTGAGAATGGAATATAAAAGTAGTAACTAAAATTCTAACTCTTAAAAGAGGGAAGTGTATTATTTCCATCACAAAATTGCACACTGAACTCTAAAAAGCAATAGGAGAAAAGCAAAGCAAAACAGCTATTTTTTCAGAGAAAAAGGTGACAAAAATATATTAGATTACTTGGAAATATACTGAAATACAATCAGCAGTTTGAACATTACATATAGTAGAAGCATAAAGTAGACGATTTCAGTAAGTGGCTTTTCGTACTCTGATTCTACTCATGGAACTATATCCTCTGTAACATCTTCATAGTCCAGTCTTTCATCTTGTGTTTATGGTTTTCTTCACTATACTTGCTATTATAATTTTTCAAAATGCATTTAAGAAAAAAAGAAATTCTACTACTTCGTAGCTACTACTTTTCATATTTGCCAAGAATCATTAAGTCCTTCAATGTTTACAGGGGTCAATCAAATTTGATATCATTGATAAAAACTTTTTTCCCATGTGATACTTGATAGCTATCAAATACATTTGATTTGGGGGTTTAAACTGAATTTTTAAAAACTACTAAGACTGTCTATAGGATATAAGTGCTGTAGTATTAGTTTCAATTAAATTAA
Source organism: Oryx dammah (assembly GCF_014754425.2). Taxonomy (NCBI): domain Eukaryota; kingdom Metazoa; phylum Chordata; class Mammalia; order Artiodactyla; family Bovidae; genus Oryx; species Oryx dammah. Next base: position 34,673,885 of record NW_024070198.1, on the reverse strand, counting down.
CACCACATAGTGGTCAATTGCTTCAAGTTACAGTGTGGACCTGCATTTTAAATTTCACTCCAGTCTTTAAAATCAGGATAGTTTCCATTAACACTATTACAAGAACCACTGACCTTTTTTCTCTTTTTTAAAAAACACCGTTTCTTTTAAATGTTATTAGTCTCTTAAGGTCTCATAACGAGTGACAAGACTGCCATCTAGTGCTTTATGACTATTCCTATAACATTTTAAAGAGACAATGAGAGTCCTATATAATAGTTGAGCTTCCAATATGGTAGTCACTAAGTTACACGTGTCATGAGTAATTAAAATGTGACTAATATGAATTGAGATTGCCATTAGTATAGTATAAAAGCTGTATTCAAACACTTGGAAAAAATAAAAATAGGCCATTGATTTTTTATACTATGTTTTAGATATTTTGAATTAAATAGAATATATTATCAAAATTAACTTCACCTGTTTAATATTTGAGATATAGCTAGTAGGAAAATTTTAATTCCACATATGGCTTACACTAGGTTAATTTGGACAGCACTGATCTACAGAAAAATCATCTTAGTCTTAAATATAAAAGGCTTAAATTAGTGTATTCATTATTTCTAAAAAATGGAATGTAATTTATTTGTGTCCATAATTGTAACTAAATTTCTCTTTGGGGATAAAATAAACACTAAAATTTAAGAAGAATCAAACAGGAATTTCTAATTTTAAAAAGTCAGACAAAAATATGTCCCCATAAAATCCAGGATGTTTGAGAGAAGTAAATAAAATTCATGTGGAAAAAGGAGAGAACGGGGATAAATTAAAACAAATAGAAAATAGACAATGTGAACATCAGTAAGGACAATAATTGCAAGCGGACTGAAACATGTTAAATACCCATGTGTCCATAAGTTTATGATACAAACACAGCAAATCGAGCTGTAACCTTATTGAGCAAAGTGATCTTTATTTTGAAAACTGATATTTTTTAAAATATATTAAAAAATTATCATGCCTTTCCTATGTGCCTGTAGCAATAAATAAGCAAATGCCTCGCTCAAGGAAATCTGTTTTCACAAAAGTTTTCCAATCAAGAAATAAAGGAGTAAGAATACCAGTTTATAACCCCTAAATCAGTTGCAATCTAACATTGAGCATCAGTGTCTGCTAAGAACAAAAGAGAGACTTGCAGGCATTATGTGCTTCAGTTACGTGTAGAACACAAAACCACCTGTGAAAATATTCCCTCCAAAATCATATCTGAATCTGATGAAACCTCTAAATCAGGGTTTCTCAACCCTCATGGTGTTGAAATTTGAGTCAGATGAATCTTGGTTCTAAGGAGCTCTCATGTGTAATGTAGGACATGTATTAATAGCAACCTCTACCCACTGGTAGTCCACAGGCTCCACACCCCATGCCTACTTGTGATACGTAAAAACCTCTACAAACACTGTCAAATGTCCCATAGACTACAGAAATATCTTACTAAATTTGGGGATTTTTATGCTACATTCTCAATAAAACTATAAAAAATAATTAAAACATGGGTTTTAGTAAGATTTACTTAATTGAAACTTAAAAAATTCTTAAAAATTTCAAAAAGAAGTTAAAATTGAACCACAAACTATACAGAAAATAATATTAAAAAGCAAACTTAAAAACTGGTCAACCACTTGTAAACGAATGAAACTAGAACACTTTCTAACACCATACACAGAATAAACTCAAAATGGATTAAAGATCTAAATGTAAGACCAAAAACTATAAAACTTTTAGAGGAAAACAGGCAAAACACTCTCCGACATAAATCACGGCAGGATCCTCTAAGACCCACCTCCCAGACTATTGGAAATAAAAGCAAAAATAAACAAATGGGACCTAATTAAAATTAAAAGCTTCTGCACAACAAAGGAAACTATAAGCAAGGTGAAAAGACAGCCTACAGAATGGGAGAAAATAATAGCAAATGAAGCAACTGACAAAGAACTAATCTCAAAAATATACAAACAACTCCTGCAGCTCAATTTCAGAAAAATAAACACCCCAATCAAAAAATGGGCCAAAGAACTAAATAGACATTTCTCCAAAGAAGACATACAGATGGCTAATAAACACATGAAAAGATGCTCAACATCACTCATTATCAGAGAAATGCAAATCAAAACCACAATGAGGTACCATTTCATGCCAGTCAGAATGGCTGCTATCCAAAAGTCTACAAGCAATAAATGCTGGAGAGGGTGTGGAGAAAGGGAACCCTCTTACACTGTTGGTGGGAATGCAAACTAGTACAGCCACTATGGAGAACAATGTGGAGATTCCTTAAAAAACTGGAACTAGAACTGCCTTATAACCCAGCAATCCCACTGCTGGGCATACACACTGAGGAAGCCAGAACTGAAAGAGACACGTGTACCCCAGTATTCATCGCAGCACTGTTTATAATAGCCAGGACATGGAAGCAACCGAGCTGTCCATCAGCAGATGAATGGATAAGAAAGCTGTGGCACATACACACAGTGGAGTATTACTCAGCCATTAAAAAGAATACATTTGAATCAGTTCTAATGAGGTGGATGAAACTGGAGCCTATTACACAGAGTGAAGTAAACCAAAGAAAAACACCAATACAGTATACTAACGCATATATATGGAATTTTAGAAAGATGGTAATGATAACCCTATATGCGAGACAGCAAAAGAGACACAGATGTATAGAACAGACTTTTGGACTCTGTGGGAGAGGGAGAGGGTGGGATGATTTGGGAGAATGGCATGGAAACATGTTATAATAATGTCATATAAGAAACGAATCGTCAGTCCAGGTTTGATACAGGATCCTTGGGGCTGGTGCACTGGGATGACCCGGAGGGATGGTACGGGGAGGGAGGAGAGGGGGGTTCAGGGTGGGGAACACGTGTACACCCGTGGCGGATTCATGTTGATGTGTGGCAGAACCAATACAATAAAGTAATTAGCCTCCAATTAAAATAAATAAATTTAAACATTAAAAAAATTACATATATTAAAAAAAAAAGCAAACAAATCAAATGGAGGCAAAAACAACAATTACAAACTATAAAAGAGAAGGACATCACTAAGGACAAAACCTAAAACAGATGAACTAGAAAACAAAATCAGTGAAACAATGAATAAACCCAAAAGCCCACATTTATATATGGGGGAAAAGAAGATGAACAACAACAAAGAATCTACCAATTAAAAAACCGCCAGATCCAGAGATCTCAATTGAATTTAGTTAATCTCTGAAGTTCACTTCATACTGTTTAACTATTCTTTTTTTTCTTTTTCTTTTTCTTTATTATTATTTTTTTTTTACTTTACAATAACTATTCTTGTTTTAAAACACAATCTTGTAAAATTCATCTTTGAAAGTTATTACCATAGTTACACAAAATGAAGTTAGAAAAGAAAAAGCACACTTAGAATGGCTAAAATGTAAAAGACTATACAAAGTGCTGAGAGTTTTTGAAGAACTGAAATTCTCATACACGGCTGGTGGAAATGGAAAATAGTACAACCATTTGAGAAATCGTTTGCTTGTTTCTTGAAAGTTAAACATATATCTGCCATATGATCACTACCCAATAACAGGATCTTTCAGTACAAAATCAGTTCTGCTTTTTAGTAAAACAGAAATTGCCTCCCAGAAAAATCTATCACAGAATTCTATTTGTTCAAAATTTAACCATAATGAACAAAGATTACATTAAAATCCAGCTGAGTTACTTAAGTTTTCTTTCTTGTTGCATGTTCAAAATAAGATTTACTGCTGTTTTACTCCTCAGAGTGGAAAAAAATGCACTAAATATTAAATAATTAGAGAATATAGCAAAGAGACACTGACTTCCCTAGCAAAATACATGGAGCTATAAGATTCAAAAATAGAAATGATAAACTATTAATGACAACATTAGTTATTCAAAATGAATTTTATTACCTGTAAAATCACCTGAGACTAATAAAACAAACCAATTATCTAAAATAAAAAACAAAAATACTTACAATAACATGTTCCTCTAAGTGGATTACCAACATAGCGATTTTCAGAGTCACATCTGTAGAAAAACAAAAAACTCATTTACTATTAAATAACAAAATTCAAAAGCTTCATGTTTTTCCTTCAAGCAAACAAGTAATTAAACTCTACATTAAAACATATTAAACGCTATACTATTAATTAAAGTTTTAAAAGCAAATCTTCAAAAGAATTAATGTAGAAAGCCTATACACAGACATGAGTGAGAGAAAAGGTGGAAAAAAACACACAAAAGGAATATAGAGGATGGGATAAAATTATGAATTTAGAGGATATGTATTCTTCCTTAACAACATGAGGAAGAATTTTCAAGTCTGGATAAAGATTTAAAGACATTTTGTATGGGGAAGTGTGGGAATTCATAAATAATATCATTTTCTTACTTCTGGTAATCAAAATTAATATATTTTCCCCAGTTTCTAAACCAATTAATCTGTATTTTTAAAAGACATCCTCAATTGTATCATGGAGAAAAGTTTTCTTTAAATCATCAAGATTAAATTCAGGAGTTCAAACTTTGAAGTCTTGTAAGCAGATTATAATGAAATGGAAGAACAGGTGAGCATTCAGTCTCAATAATTCTAAGTTAAATTCTTCAAAAATATAGTTAACTACAATAGTATTTTGAACATTTCTGAAGTTTGTATTTTTCCAATCCCTGTTTCCAGAATTCAGTTAAAATGACAATTAATGCCTAAAAGAGATATAGCTTGGTTTTACATAATGCTACTTCTTGGAATGTCCTACAAATTTAATTATTATAAAATATATACACATGGGTAACTGAATAAAGTGCCTCAATATTAAATTATATGTAGAATTTTAAAAAGCAAGAAGGTTCTTCCAAAAACGTCTTTAGTTTTAGTTAGAACCAAGGAATACATATATATTTTAATCAATGAAGATCCAAACACTTGAGAATAATAAAGTAAATAATCAGTTACATTCTGAATGCATTTTTCAGTCATGCTAATATTTTGTATCCATGAAAAAAAATGCAGTGAAGAGTAAATATTTTTCTACATTAACTACAAAATTATTATATAGCCCTTTATACCACTAACTTTATTCAGGTATAGGTGACTTCTCCAAAAGGTACTTTTTAAATGTGTGATATATAGTAGTTTTGTAGCTTTAGAAAATGATGAAAGTCATTACTGCTGGGTTAAGCACTTCAGAATCCATACTATTCCTATATTATAGTTCCTTTCTTCAGACTTAGCTCCTTAAATCCTACCACTTTATACCAAATATATACATATCCTTTCTTTAGACTTAGCTCCTTAAATCCTACCACTTTATACCAAATATATACATACGCTAAAGGACTGATTTACAATACTGCTATAATTCCTTCTCTCTCACAAAAAGTAAACTTGACTTGTTGCAAATGGATAACTCAATATTGCACTTCCCTGGTAGCTCAGATGGTAAAGAATTTGCCTGCAATGCACAAGGACCAGGGTTTGATCCCTGAGTTGGGAAGATCCGCTAGAGAAGGGAATGGCAACCCACTCCAGTATTCTTGCCAAGGGGGGTTCATGTTTGGGAACGCATGTACACCCATGGTGGATCCATGTCAATGTATGGCAAAACCAATACAGAATTGTAAAGTAAAATAAATAAATAAATAAATAAATCACATCATCTGCCTGTAAAAAAAAAAAAAAAAGAATCCCATGGACACAGGAGCCTGGCGGGCTACAGTCCATCAGGTCACATTTTCAGAATAGGAAAACATTCAACATAATACTCCCTGCATTTTCATGCATGATATTCCTTGCATATCTTATTGCCTAAATATTGAGTAGAGGACTTTCAAGTTCCCATAGCAATTTAACATGACAAACTTTGACAAACGACCAGGGATTTCAAGTACTTTTAAATTTATCAATGAGTTAACTTTAAAAGCTCCAACCCAAACCTATTTTCCAATATGGAAGTTATGAAGTTTTCATTCTTGTTATTAATAATTCATTTTTTCAGATAATCAATATAATTATAACATGTATACCTTCAACATAATTTTGACAAGGAATACTTAAAATTTTATTTTCTCTAAACCACAAATTTTCTCAGAAGGATGAAATTATATGTTTCTGTTTAGGAAATAACTTCTGCTGGTTTTCATTACCCAAACTTAGAATTTTAAGAGAAATAAGAAATTAACATGACCTTGATAAGAATAAAATTCAAAGGCTTTACAGAGTTCTTGAAGGTATTCAATATAAAAATGACATTCTCTTTACATTTTCAAACTCAAAAAAGTAAATTAGAAACAACATTGTCTAAAAGACTTTATATTAATCATTACTGAAAAATTTTGAATGATTAAAAGTACTTTCAAAATATGAGCTGAGTTTAAACACCAGTTTTTGGCATTTTAATTTCAGATTTCATTTAAAGACTCACCAGTGTTTACAAACAACAGAGAAAATAAATAGTTGCAAAGCAAACGTAATGAAATTTCAGACATAAAATTCAGCTGGAAAAACACAAAAGCAGATATAAATAAACTGAAAGACGTTCCTTGTTTCTCATTAGGCTATCTCAAGATCATCAAGCTGGCAGTTAATTTCAAAGATAATGGTTAACTTGATCTAAGAAAAATTCTAATGAGCTTTAAAGGAGCTAGAAAAGTTGGTCCCAATGTTCACATGCAGGAATAAACATACAACAACAGCTAGAAGTAGCAACGAAAGGAAGGGCTTTGAGGGGACCTAGACTGAAAAGACATTAAAATATACTCAACATGTATATAATTAAAACAATATGGTATTTGTACATCAATAGAAAGATAAATGGTACAGAACAGAAATTCCAGAAATAGGTACAGCTACTATTTACTAAAATTCTAATGTATGATAAAAGCAGGGTTTTAAATGACTGGGGTAAAAAGACAGTCATCCTCTTACATAGTACTTGAGACAACTGGATAACCATTTGGAAAAATGTAAGATTAGATTCAATCCTCACACCACGCACACACACAAAACACTAAACATAATTATAGAAGTGCTATCATCATCTATGCTAAATTTTCTGGTTTTGAAGTTAGTCACATGCCCTGCCCATACTCCAGGAAAGGGGATTATACAACAGTGTGTGAAGACCAGCAGGCAGAAATTATCGGTAGTCACCTAAGGATTTGTCCACAATAATATTTTTGTTATACAGAAAGTTTTTATGATAAGATATTTTGATACAATTTTTTGAGATATGAGTATGTACAATTTAATTCATATAATAAATAATTTGAGAAGCTAAAAGTATTTGACTGAGGTCAAACTCAGATTATAAGGGGTAAAGAGAATATGAATGGAAAAGTATACACATAAATTATTCTTCAAACCAATTAGTATGGTACTATATAGATTACATTAATAATAATTCTGTTATGTAAGCTAAGTAATGTTTTTAAAATTCAGAATCTTTCTGTATAAAGATTAGAAACAAACATTAAAAGCCTTCACAAGTCTTCTGCCTGGCTTAATTAAAAACATAACTTCAAAGTATTTCTGGGTCTAAGCAAAGACATAATCATCCTCTGTTCCCACTAAGCAAACAGCCAGACCTTTTTATAAAACAGGCTTAGGCTGAAATATTCATTAGGGACTTTGCAGGGTAAATATTATCATTACATGGCACCTAAATAATGGTTACCATTTATTTATGTGATCATATTAAATCATAAATATCATTTTGAAAGAAATAAAATATGAAATAATCCTCCATTTCTAAGTGTTAAAATATCACCTTTCATTTTGTTTCTACTTATGTAAATACTTATATATATTTATATATATATCTTACTGTAAGATACAATTTTTCTACTCAGAAGCTAAAGAAAGGTTAAATCTAATTGCTATAATTTGAAATATCAAAACATAATATTTAAAACAACTGAGAACCTGATAAATTTATGTTTTTATAAAAATTATGAAAGTTATACACAAGGACACACTTGCTTTTGTTTTGCTTTTCCTCTAAAGGGACTCATAAAAATCATATAAACAAAAAGATTATATTAAGTAATATCACAGTATCAATATTGATATCATACTTCTAAGACAATGTATCATAAACAGTAAAAATTCAGATATGAATGTATGATAAATCCTGAAATAGTAGAAGAGGTCCAGGTTCTATAATGTAATGCTACTTACGGACTTGAGAGTCCAGTAATAATAAATAGAGCTAGCCAGGTAATTAAAAACTACTAAAAAGAGTAGGTTTGTTTTTTTTTTAATACTTAAAAATATTGGAGAGCAAAGGGGTGAAAAATTACCAGGCCAAGATGCAGAGAAGGATAGAATCCCAGGATGCTGAACCATTTCAGGGGTCCCTTTGTCTCCAATTATGAGTGGGAACAGCATATCACAGAAAAGTATTGGAGCTCAGGCACACCAAAGACTGGTAAACTTAACTTAAAGTGTAATTTTAGGATTAAAGGCATTAAAAGGCCTTCCAGAGACTGCAAATCTGCTTTGCATGCTAAATCGCTTCAGTCGTTTCCAACTCTTTGTGACCCTATGGACAGTAGTCTGCCAGGCTCCTTTGTCCATGGGATTCTCCAGGGTTGCCATTACCTCCTCCAGGGGATGTTCCTGACACAGGGTTCAAACTTGTGTCTATTATGTCTCCTGTATTGACAGGAGAATTCTTTACCACCTGTGTCACCTATGAAGCCCAAAGCTACTTTGACCCATCCTTATCCCAGAAAATCGTAAGATACTACTATTCTCAGGCATATAGGAGAATTAAATTCTCTTATGATTTAAGCAATGGTCTCAAATTTTCTACAAACATATTTTGCCAATATGGCATCAATAAAAAATGACCAGGCACAGACAGAAATAGACAAGAAAACAAGAACAGGAACCAGCAGAAACTAAGGATAATGGAAACAGAGCCATGGGAATTTAGAAAAAAGCCACTGACTTTAAAATAACTATTAAATTGAAGAAGACAACAGGCAAGAATAAAAATCTGTCTAAATTTTGGAAACTATAAAAGGCAACTAGAAACTATAATAGATGAAGAATTAGAATTCAGTCTGAAAAACTAGAAAATGAAAATACGATAACCAAAATTAAGAACTGGATGGATGAGATTAACAGCAAACTATACACAATGGGGAAAAAAAAAACAGTAAACTGAAAATAGGTCAGGAGAGAGTGGAAAAATATGAAAAAGAAATAACATCTACGGTGCTAACTGGTTCTGAAAGCAGAAGACAGAGAGAATGGAGAAGAAGCCACATTTGAAGAGTATTAGAAACTTCTGGGATGCCCAACATGATAAATGAAAAATAATAACTTCAGCAATCACTGTAAAATTGGCAAAATAAAGAAAAAACTTAAAGTCAAAGAGTAAAAGAGACCTAGGAAGAAATTAAAAATCTGAATAGCTTATTAGTCTTAAATAATCAATAGTTTATATGTCATTTTAAAGACATAATTAAAACCTTTTGACAAAGAAAAATCTAAAACCATCTGGTCACCTTGTTGATATTACCTAATACGGGGAAAGACAAGGAAATTGCAAACAGAACCCCCTAAAAGCACTAACCATCTGGAAAAGATTGATGTATTGGATTATATTAAAACTAAGAACTTCTCTTCACAGTGACATACAAAACAGTGTGAAAACCTAAACCATACAGTGACATTTACCACACATATCATCAACAGGAGATATGCATCCGGAATATATAAAACATTACTACAAAAAATTAAGAAAAAGAGAACAGAATAAGAAAAAAATCACAACAAACTTAAAAGAGCACTATTTCAGAAAAGAGAACTTCAGTTGATGATTAAACATAAAATATTTTAAATATTAAGCATACTAAATCTTAGAGAACTAAAGAAGCCCTTCAGTTCTTAAGAAGATGTAAATTCAAATTGCAACCTATCAATTATACATTCATCAGAATCCTTAAATTTAAAATGTCTTATAACACCAAGTATTATCAAGAGTGTAGAGCATTAAGTAAATTCATACAGCCCTGGAAAGCATATAATTTCAGATAGCAATTTTATAAGAGCTAATCCTCTAAAATTGAAAAAACAGGTGCCCAACAAAGGCTATCAAAAATGTCTGCACTTGTGAATCAAGAGACACATGAGAATCCTCTAAGCTCACCAATTTTAATGGTTTAAGAAAAAACTAGAATTATCAATAGAAAATTAGAAGAATGATTATATGAAGTGAGGTATAATCATATCAATATAATCAAATATTCTATGGCACTGAAAACATCAAATTATAGTTACATGGGTGCAGTTATTTATTCTTTCAGGCTCCACGGTTTTCACAGTTCTTTCCATAACACAATGGCATCTTCCAAGGTGAAATCCTTCCAGACTTTCAGGATGTTCGCCTTATCAGAGTTTCCTTCCATAGCACTGACAATCCTTTTCATTGAGTCCTGTGCATAATGAGCCTTAAAGGTTCTTACGAGGCCCTGATCTAGAGGCTGAATTAGAGACATTGTGGGAGAGGGCACGTAGAGCATTTGGATGCCTTCTGCATTGAAGTCGAGATGTGGGTGGCCAGGGGGCATTGCCCAATATCAAAAAGAACTTTAAAAGGCAGTTCCTTATAGGCAGACTTCCCTGGTGGCTCAGATGGTAAAGCGTCTGCCTACAATGCAGGAGACCTGGGTTCGATCCCTGGGTTGGGAAGATACCCTGGAGAAGGAAATGGCATCCCACTCCAGTACTCTTGCCTGGAAAATCCCATGAGCAGAGGAGTGTGGTAGACTATAGTCCATCGGGCCGCAAAGAGTAGGACATGACTAAGCAACTTCAGTATGGGCAAGGTACTTCCTGACTTTAGGAACAAAGCATCAATAAGACCAATTTAAAAAAAAAAAATATATATATATATTTTTTTTTTTTCCTTGTCCAGGCCTTCTTGTACAACCAAAGACAATCTTTTCCTTTCTAGGTTCCTTGATTGGCAGCTTTATAGATAATGGCAGTCCTGATCATAAACCTGATTTCATTTACACAACAGTAGAGTTAGCCTATCCCTTCCTGATTTAATCCTGGTGTGTGCTTCTCTTCCTTACTCATAGAAGTCCTTCGTGGCATTTTTTTTTTTTTTAAGAATAGAGCATTTTCATCTGCATTAAAAATCTGCTCAAGTAGATATCCTTTCTCATCAATGAGTTTCTTAATGGCATCTGGGAAATCATTTGCTCTCTTTCAGTCAGCAGAAGCTGCTTCTCCTGTCCTTTAAGCCAAACATCTTTTTAAAATTATCAAACCATTCTTTGCTGGCAAAATTCTCCAGCTGTAGACCCTTCACCTTCCTTTTGCTATAAGTTGACATATAATGACTTCACTTATCCTAGAATAATAGATGGCTATAGGAGTACATTTCTTAGAGAAATCGTAAAAAATAAATAAATAAATAAATAAACTGCATTTTCAATGTTAGATTAAAGCTATTACGCAATGAGTACAAGGGTTGAGCACCTTCTGGGGTAGCAGAAGTGACAGCTTCACAAATTTCCTATTCTTTTATTTTTTACAATGGTCCTTATGCTGGATTCATTAATCTTGAAATGGCAGGTAACCGCAGCTACAGACCTCAATCTATAGGACATAGCAAGCAATTAAACTTTTTCCTATAGTGTCATGACTTTGCTTCTCAGGAGCACTTCCAGTATCACAGGTGGCACTTCATGTGGGTCCCCTGGTTTCAAGCCTTACAACACTGCACTAAACACGATGAAAAATACACAAGAACCATGAAAGATCACTTTTTGCTGTGATGTATAATTTACTGGACAGAAGAACTGCTCGTGAAGATATGATTAGCATCACAAGGCATTTTAAGTGGATACTCACAGCACTTGAGCTCACCACAATAGCAACACAAGTGGCTACAAGATTATTACAGTAGCAAACTATGTATTATTGTCAATTTCATGCAGTTATAATTTAATACTGCATCTTCACATTTATTTACATTAATTCCAACTGCAAATGGGGCCTTGTAAGATCTTATAAGTGCATGCATAACTTTTCACTAATTTTACCTTTTCATAATAAATTTTTAAAGGCTTCCTGGGTGGAGCTATTGGTAAAGAAGCCGCCTGCCAATGAAGACATAAGAGGCCAGCTCAAACCCTGGGTCGGGAAGATCCCCTGGAGGAGGGCATGTCAAATCACTCCAATATTCTTGCCTGGAAAATCCCATGGACAGAGGAGCCTGGCAGGCTACAGTCCATTGGGTCACAAAGAGTCAGACATGACTGAAGTAACTTAGCACATAATAAATTTTTGTTTATTTTAGTAAATGATAAATTAGTATCAACATATATTTTATACATTCATGACATTCTTCTTAATTTTTTCAATGCTTCTCGATTATAGGGTTTGTCTGTGATTTTTTTCCAAATTGTCCCAAATACTCAAACATTTTTCCAATATATAATTGAAAAAATTCCATGTTTCAGAGGACCCAACCAGTTGAAACACATGTTGTTCACAGGCCACTTGTAGTTAATTTCTAGTCTCATACCACTGTAGTTGGAAAAGATGTTTGATACAATTTCAAACTTCTTTCAATCCACTGCCCCAATATTTAATGTTTTTAATGTCATATTATCTTTTTCTTCTATATATCCCTTAACTACTTATTGTGAATACAGAAGATTTTACTATGTTTGTCTTTTAACCTGACTACTAGCTTCAAAAGTAGCTGGTCTATTACTTTTTATTGTATGTTTGATTTTACCAATGAGATTTTCCTTTTCATAATTTTCACATTTCTACGTGGCCTCTTCTTTTCCACTTAGAGAAGTCCTGTTAACACGTCTGGCCTTTAAGACCGGTTTTGTGGTGCTGAACTCGTTCAGCTTTTGCTTGTCTGTGAACTCTTCACCTACCCCTTCAAATGTGACTAACTTTATCTGGTAAAATATTGTTCAGTTCAGTTCAGTTCAGTTTCTCAGTGGTGTCTGACTCTTTGCGACCCCATGAATCGCAGCACGCCAGGCTTCCCTGTCCATCACCAACTGCCGGAGTTCACTCAGACTCACGTCCATCGAGTCAGTGATGCCATCCAGCCATCTCATCCTCTGTCATCCCCTTCTCCTCCTGCCCCCAATCCCTCCCAGCATCAGAGTCTTTTCCAATGAGTCAACTCTTCGCATGAGGTGGCCAAAGTACTGGAGTTTCAGCTTTAGCATCATTCCTTCCAAAGAAATCCCAGGGCTGATCTCCTTTAGGATGGACTGGTTGGATCTCCTTGCAGTCCAAGGGACTCTCAAGAGTCTTCTCCAACACCACAGTTCAAAAGCATCAATTATTCGGCGCTCAGCCTTCTTCACAGTCCAACTCTCACATCCATACATGACTACTGGAAAAACCATAGCCTTGACTAGACGGACCTTAGTCGGCAAAGTAATATCTGCTTTTGAATATGCTATCTAGGTTGGTCATAACTTTTCTTCCAAGGAGTAAGCATCTTTTAAAATATTGTTGGTTGTAGGTATTTTCTTATCACTTTGTATGTACCGTGCCTTTCCTTTCTGGTCTGCAAAGGTTCTACTGGAAAGTCAGTTTATAGTCTTGAGTTCCCATGTATATAATCAGTTGCTTTCCACTTGATGCTTATGAAATTCTCTTTTACTTTAATTTTTGCCATTTTAAATATAATGTGTTTTGATGTAGACCTCTTTGGATTCATCTTCTTTTGGACTCTGTTTCCTGGGCCTGGATGTCCGTTTCCTTCCCCAGGTTGGTAAAATTTTCAGATATTATTTCTTCAAATAAATTCTCTGTCCCTTTCTCTCCCTTCTCTGTTTGCAATCCGTATAATGAAAATGTCAGTACATTTTATGCCATCTCAGAGGTCTCTTAAACTATCCTTATTTCTTTTTTTTTTCATTTTTCTGTGCAGCTTGGGTATTTTCACATACTCTGTCTTCCAGTTGGCTGGTCCTGTTCCCCTATCTCATTTAAGCCACTGTTGATTGGTTTCAGGGTTTTTTTCATTTCAGTTTTGGTGCTGTTCAGATTCTCACTGTGTTCATCCATTCTTCTCCCAAGTTTAGTGAGCATCTTTATGATCATTACTTTGAAATCTTTACTGGGGAGATTGCTTATCTCCAATTCATTTAGTTCTGTTTCAGAGGTTGTGTCTCATTCCCTTATTTGGACATATTCCTCCCTCTTATTTTGCTTAATGCTCTGAGTTTATTTCTATTTCTTAGGTAGGTGGGTTATGTTTCCCAATCTTCAAGAAGTGGCCTTCTGTAGGAGATTGTTCTATGAGGCCCAGAAGTATGCTTGCCTCTGGTAACCAGAACTATATGGTGAAGCGGTACCCCCTATATGAGCTGTGTGTACCCTTCTGTGTGACACAACATACTCCTGTGGGTATGCTGGTAGGCAGATGTGGCCTCTGGTCTGGTGAGCTATGAGACCATGCTTTACATAGTAGCTGCAGGCCCACTAGAATGTGGGGTAGGCTTCCTGTATAGTTGGCTGAATGGCCCAGGGAAAGTGGATGGCAGGTTCAAGGCTGCTACCAGCTCACTGGTGGTCAGGGCCAGGACCGCACACGACTGTCTGCATTCCCCTGCAGGGCTTGGGGCTTGTGCTCGCTCACTGATGGGTGGGTAAGCCCCTGGTGGAAAGAGGCTGCAGGGAGAATTCCAAAATGACACTTGCCAGCGCCAGTGTTATCACTATCACAGTAGAACAAGATCTCAAAACTGTCTGCCCCCAGTATCTCCATCGCAGGCAGAGATCCAGCTGCTTCCTGCCTCACTGGGAAGCTCTCCAAAATGAGTGCATGCATCTGACCTAGGCTCCTTTCAAACTACTGCCTCAGCGCTGGAAGTCAAAGGGTTTGAGATTTTCTGCACATCCTTTAAGAGAGGAGTCTCGGTTTCCAATAGCTCTCTGGCTCTCATGAATGTAAGCCCTGCTGCTTTTCAAAGCCAGACATTCTGAGAGCTTGTCTTTCTGGTATTGGCTCAGTGGGCTGAGAAGCCCAATGTGAGGCTCAGACCCACTACTCCTCCATGACTGTAATATTTCTACCATTTGTGGATTACCAGCCCAGAGGTGTGGGTCCTGAATATACTGTGTCACCACCTTACTTACTCATCTCACTGTGGTTCCTTAATGTCTTTTATAGCAGGAATGTCCTTTCTGCTAGTCTTCAGGTCAATGTCACAGATAGTTTTACTGTAATTAGTTGTAATTTTGATTTGTCTATGGGAGGAAATCAGTTCAGGTTCTTCCTACTCTGTCCTCTTGGTCACTATATTTTACAATTATTTTATTCTAATAATCCCAACAATTCTATATGTGTTGAGACCTACTCTGACATTCTAGAGTTAAAACCACTTAACTTTGCACATGAATTTGAGCAAACTCAGGGAGACAGTGAAGGACAGGGAAGTCTGGTGTGCTGCAGTCCATGGGGTCACAAAGAATCGGACACAACTTAGCGACTGAAGAATAACATCTTTGTTATGTCTGATGTCAATGCAATCATCAAACTGGAGATCAAGGACAAGGCAAAGTCTCCTTAGAGCCAGCTTCCAATGACAAAAGCTCTGATAAAAGAAATGGAGAAGCCTGCAAAGGTTCTAAGAGATGAATGGGAATCAAAGAACAATTTGACTCTAAATCTCAGACATTTCACTAATCTAAACCTAGAAGTCACTAACCTAGACCTAGAAGTCACACTTAAAGAACAGGTCATTTAAGGTTATTCAAATAAAAGTGCAATAGTTAAGGATGTCAAGCAAGCTGCCAAGTGAACATAACTACTTGTGGAAAGGTGTATGACTCTTACAACAATCAATCTTAAAACCTAGTCTTTTATAATAAAGGTTTGGGGCTTCCCTGGTGGCTCAGAGGTTAAAGCGTCTGCCTGGAATGTAGGAGACCCGGGTTCAATCCCTGCATCAGGAAGATCCCCTGGAGAAGGAAATGGCAACCCATTCCAGTACTCTTGCCTGGAGAATCCCATGGAGGGAGGAGCCTGGTGGGCTACAGTCCATGGGGTCGCAAAGAGTCTGATGTGACTGAGCGACTTCACTTCACTTTGGAGCTTAAGGAACAATCCAGTGTAGAGGGGTGGAATGGAGCACGAGTTATTCCATGCAATTTTCCAGGACATGGGCTGTTCCTAATTCCTGCACGCTTGTAGGTCCTCATCTTTATCTCCACTCAAGCATTACATGGGGAAAGAGACCTTGTATAACACAAGAGCTTTTAAGGGGCCAGGCTGAAGTGGTGGACATAACCCAATTGCATGACCTCCAACCTAACTCTGATAGAAAATGGGAAACAATGCCTAATTGTGTTCAGTAAGTTTTCATAACTGACAACTAAATGAAATTCAATCTAATAGAGTTCTGGAGGATGATGTGTTGGCTTAGAAACACTGATGGCAGAACTAACATTTAAATTTGAAAGTTCCTAATAATCCAAGAGCTTTAAACTCAAAAAGACACACTCAACAATTCAAATATTTACCTGACATGGGAGGTTTTATATTAATATTCAAGCTGACCTTCCTACCAGGATAAGTACCATTTTCCCCCCTTCCCAAGAAGAAATGTAGCAAGAGGCGGGGGGTGTGGAAATAATTGGGAAAAACAAAATCCTAAAATACACTAATTTACATTTGTTTTATAAAACCCTGTGTGCTGTGCTGTGCTTAGTCACTTCAGTTATGTCCGACTCTGCAACTCCAGGAACTGTAGCCCACCAGACTCCTCTGTCTGTGAGGATTCTCCAGGCAATACTAGAATACTAGAGTGGGTTGCCATGCCCTCCTCCAGGGGATCTTCCCAGCCCAGGGATCAAACCCAGGTCTCCCGCATTACAGGAAGATTCTTTACCATCTGAGCCACCAGGGAAGCCTAGAAACCCTTACTATGTCCCAAAACCTAGTCTAAAGAGGAAGGCACAAATTTGATCATCCAAAAATGGAAAAGATACTGACATCATCCTCTGCCTCCCACCATCAAAACAACATAGATTAAAATGGGTAATAATCCTAAATACTGCTGATCTAAAGGTAAACTAGAGAGGAAAACTTGCTCAGGAAGAAGATTCTCCTATGGAAATATTTCTTGAAGTGTGGCAAAAACTATTAATGTTGCAGTGCTTACAATAAAGCAAAATTTTGATCCCATCACAGAGTTTAAGTCACCATTTTCCAAGAGATTCTTCTTCATCCTACTTTTGAGAGCCAGAGTCTTAATCCTACCATAAAGTGAAAGTGAAAGTGAAGTCACTCAGTCGTGTCCGACTCTTTGCGACCCTGTGGGCTGCAGCCCACCAGGTTCCTTCGTCCATGGGATTCTCCAGGCAAGAATACTGGAGTGGGTTGCCATTTCCTTCTCCAGGGGAATCTTCCCAACCCAGAGATTGAACCCAGGTCTCCCACATTGCAGGCAGATGCTTTAACCTCTGAGCCACCAGGGAAGCCCAATCCTACCATAAGTAGCGGTGAAAAAGTTATGACTACTAAAGAAAAAAGATGTAAAGAAGAGAAAGGGGGGATTCAGTTATGAATTAAACTACTAAACTTAAAATACCCTGCTTACTAATAGTGCCATATATTTCAGGTAGTTATATTTATACTTCCAAATGCCTTTGAGAAATTTTATCTTCAATTTACTACTGATAAAAAGTAAAGCATGATTCTGGGTCAACCCAAAAATTTTGATTAAATTACCAACATAATATCTAATAACATCATGAATGTATATATTTGTCTCCAGAAGGAAATAAATTGCTCTAAGATCTCACCCTGTTTATTTAACTTATATGCAGAGTACATCATGAGAAACACTGGGCTGGAAGAAGCACAAGCTGGAATCAAGATTGCAGGGAGAAATATCAATAACCTCAGATATGCAGATGACACTACCCTTATGGAAGAAAGTGAAGAGGAACTAAAAAGCCTCTTGATGAAACTAAAAGAGGAGAGTGAAAATGCTGGCTTAAAGCTCAACATGCAGAAAACAAAGATCATGGCATCTGGTCCCATCACTTCATAACAAATAGATGGGAAAACAGTGGAAACAGTTGGGAACAGTCAGACTTTATTTTTGTGACTCCAGAATCACTGCAGATGGTGATTGCAGCCATGAAATTAAAAGACGCTTACTCCTTGGAAGGAAAGTTATGACCAACCTAGACAGTATATTAAAAAGCAGAGACATTACTTTGCCAACAAAGGTCCATCTAGTCAAGTCTATCTATGGTTTTTCCAGTAGTCATGTATGGATGTGAGTGTTGGACTGTGAAGAAAGCTGAGCACCAAAGAATTGATACTTTTGAACTGTGGTGTTGGAGAAGACTCTTGAGAGTCCCTTGGACTGCAAGGAGATCCAACCAGTCCATTCTGAAGGAGATCAGTCCTGGATGTTCTTTGGAAGGAATGATGCTAAAGCTGAAACTCCAATACTTTGGCCACCTCATGCGAAGAGTTGACTCATTGGAAAAGACTCTGATGCTGGGAGGGATTGGGGGCAGGAGGAGAAGGGGATGACAGAGGATGACATGGCTGGATGGCATCACTGACTCGATGGATGTGAGTCTGAGTGAATTCCGGGAGTTGGTGATGGACAGGGAGGCCTGGCGTGCTGCGATTCATGGGGTCGCAAAGAGCTGGACACGACTGAGAGACTGAGAACAAACTGAGACATGAGTAGTTTTGCAACTAAAAGAGAAACAAAGATCTTCATTCCTTATGCAGAATATTGAAAGGTACAGGAAACTAACTACTGTAGTCATGGTGAAACCATAAAAACCATGGGAGTTGGCCAGACAATATAATAAGTATATACCATAATATTTTATCAAAGCTTCTTCTACCTATTTTCATCTGAAATCTTTTATTTCCTACCAAGAAACATCCATATCTACCAGAAGTGTTGTCAGAGGTTGAAAGAGAAACAAATGAACCACTGACCTTCTTAAAACTTAAAACAGAAACTAAAGACCTATATATAGAAAACTATAAAACAATGATGAAAGAAATCAAAGAGGACACTAATAGATGGAGAAATATACCATGCTCATGGATCGGAAGAATCAATATAGTGAAAATGAGTATACTACCCAAAGCAATTTACAAATTCAATGCAATCCCTATCAAGCTTCCAGCGATATTTTTCACAGAACTAGAACAAATAATTTCAAGATTTGTATGGAAATACAAAAAACCACGAATAGCCAAAGCAATCTTGATAAAGAAGAATGGAACTGGAGGAATCAATCTGCCTGACTTCAGGCTCTACTACAAAGCCACAGTCATCAAGACAGTATGGTATTGGCACAAAGACAGAAATATAGATCAATGGAACAAAATAGAAAGCCCAGAGATAAATCCACACACATATGGACACCTTATCTTTGACAAAGGAGGCAAGAATATACAATGGAGTAAAGACGATCTCTTTAACAAGTGGTGCTGGGAAAATTGGTCAACCACTTGTAAAAGAATGAAACTAGATCACTTTCTAACACCTCACACAAAGATAAACTCAAAATGGATTAAAGATCTAAATGTAAGACCAGAAACTATAAAACTCCTAGAGGAGAACATAGGCAAAACACTCTCCGACATAAACCACAGCAGAATCCTCTATGATCCACCTCCCAGAATTCTGGAAACAAAAGCAAAAATAAACCAACGGGACCTAATTAAAATTAAAAGCTTCTGCACAACAAAGGAAAATATAAGCAAAGTGAAAAGACAGCCTTCCGAATGGGAGAAAATAATAGCAAATGAAGCAACTGACAAACAACTAATCTCAAAAATACACAAGCAACTCCTGCAGCTCAATTCCAGAAAAATAAATGACCCAATCAAAAAATGGGCCTAAGAACTAAATAGACATTTCTCCAAAGAAGACATACAGATGGCTAACAAACACATGAAAAGATGCTCAACATCACTCATTATTAGAGAAATGCAAATCAAAACCACAATGAGGTACCACTTCACACCAGTCAGAATGTCTGCAATCCAAAAATCTGCAAGCAATAAATGCTGGAGAGGGTGTGGAGAGAAGGGAACCCTCCTACACTGTTGGTGGGAATGCAAACTAGTACAGCCACTATGGAGAACAGTGTGGAGATTCCTTAAAAAGTTGCAAATAGAACTGCCTTATGACCCAGCAATCCCACTACTGGGCATACACACTGAGGAAACCAGAATTGAAAGAGACACATGTACCCCAATGTTCATCGCAGCATTGTTTATAATAGCCAGGACATGGAAACAACCTAGATGTCCATCAGCAGATGAATGGATAAGAAAGCTGTGGTACATAGACACAATGGAGTATTACTCAGCCGTTAAAAAGAATACATTCGAATCAGTTCTGATGAGATGGATGAAACTGGAGCCAATTATACAGAGTGAAGTAAGCCACAAAGAAAAACACCAATACAGTATACTAACACATATATATGGAATTTAGAAAGAAGGCAATGATGACCCTGTATGCAGGACAGCAAAAAAGACACAGATGTGTATAACGGACTTTTGGACTCAGTGGGAGAGGGAGAGGGTGAGATGACTTGGGAGAATGGTATTGAAACATGTATAATGTCATGTAAGAATCAAATTGCCAGTCTATGTCCGATGCAGGATATGGCACGCTTGGGGCTGGTACACGGGGATGACCCAGAGAGATGTTGTGGGGAGGGGGGGTGGGAGGGGGGTTCAGGTTTGGGAATGCATGTACACCCGTGGTGGATTCATGTCAATGTATGGCAAAACCAATACAGAATTGTAAAGTAAAATAAATAAATTAAAAAAAAAAAAGAGCCAGAGGAAAGAACAACAACAAAAAAAAACTTAAAACTTCTGACCTTCTTTAAACATGCATTGAAAATGACCGACACTGTATTGTACATAATGCAAACAAGCGTCACCTTCACATTGTTAACTGAGAAATTTTACAGGAAAAATATGTTGTGTTTTCCTTAAAGTCTGCATGTGCTCCTCAAATTGAAAAAATTTTCCAGAGAAACAATTTTCACTCATTTCATGTTAGCTTATATTTTCATTAAGTTCATTTTTTTAACTTACCAATTTTGAGTTCCAACTATGTTCAGGCCAGTGCCAGAATGAGGACTCTACCATGGTAAAATTAATAATTTGGTGTTCCTTTAAATAAATATTTTGACCCCATATTGAAGGCCTGCCCAGGATGTCTGCTATTCCCCTCCCCCGATCTTACACCACAGGAAATGCACTGGTAAATTTTTCTCTAATTATTTCCCATGGGGTTCATGGAAAAAGACTCTAAAAAGGTTGGGGACCCACAACTTCACATTCCCAGGACCTTCATATTATTGATGATGAGCACTTGAGCACTAATTTATCAGCTGGACATTTAAGCTTCCTGCTGGCTTCACTCCATGTTAGTCAGTATTTCTTTATCATCTCTCCCTGAAAGCTCTTGCTTCTCTTTAGATTTCTGGCCAGTTGGTCACCCTATAATCTCAGGACTCCAACGCTTTCAAGAAAACTCATGAATCTGCATTTGCCCAGCTTTGTTTCTTTCATTGTAAAGGTGGGAATAATGCTTTTTCCGGCTCTCTGCATCCTTGAGCAAAAACTAGAAATGCTGTGATCATGTTCATGTTCACTTCTTTGCTTTGTTAATGTTGTTTCCCCTTCTCTTTACTATATTCTCTACTCAGAAAACTTGAACTTTCTTCAACTTTCATCTTAAATACGCCCTGTTCTAACTATCCTTATTCTTCCATGATAAATCAATCATTCCTTTCAGTCCTCATTCAATATTTTCTTCATTCTATTCCACTGAATAAATTTATTGAACATTTACATTGTGGTACTGATGCAACAGTCCCCAAAGAGTTTCACTTAATAAAGGATATAAGCAAGTACACATATAATACATTGGAAAAATTCATAAATAGGAAGAGACTCAATTTCAGTTTGGAGAGGTTATGAAAAATCTACCAGAAGATGTGATGTATAACTACACGTGCATGCTGCGCCAAGCTGCTTCAGTCGTGTCCGACTCTCTGCAACCCTATGGACTGTAGCTCACCAGGCTCCTCTGTCCATGGGATTCTACAGGCAAGAATATTGGAGTGGGTTGTCATGCCCTCCTCTGGGGGATCGTCCTGACCCAAGGATCGAATCTGTCTTTACCGCTCCAGCATTAGGCGGGTTCTTTACCACTAGTGCCACCTGGGAAGCCCCCTTCTAACTACATTTGTTGTTGTTCTGTTGCTCAGTGGTATCCTACTCTTTGCAACTCCTTACTTAAAGCCAAACAGAAATTATCCTGGGAAGAAGGAAAGGTTCATTCATAAGCATCTCAAAGCACTAATGTAAGAAAGTAGTGTAGTATATTTTGCCTAGTGTCTCCACTGCAAGCCTAATACTTTAAGTAAAAGCCATGTGTTATTCATCTTCATTAATAGTAAGAAGCACTCATTTAATGACTGTCTACTGACATGAGTGACTAGCTTTGCTTCCTAACAAGAGTATTTTTTCCAGTATAAGCACATGGCAGGAAATTACTGCTTTAAATTATTGCTTTAAGAATGAGGACCCTAGACTTCCCTGGCAGTCACCTGCCAATGCAGGGGACATGGGTTCAATCCCTGGTCTGGGACGATTCCACGATTCCACATGGCAACTAAGCCCTGGAATCACAACTACTGAGTTCACAGAAGGCAATAATGAGCCCAAGCGCCCGAGAGTCCAAGGTCTGCCCCAAGAGATGCACCAATGAGAAGAGCATGCATCACAACAAACAGTAGCCCTCACTCACCGCAACTAGAGAAGACCCAGTGCAACCAAAAAAAAAAACTAACAAAAAATTTTGTGAGGATGCTAATGTCACCACTGCCCCACACTAAAATAAATAAAACAAATATTTATACAAAAATAAATATAGGTATTTAATATAAATATGTAATATAAACATTTCTATTTTATAAATATATTGTATATATTATGTAAATAATTGCAAATATAAATATAAATAAAACAAATAAGTAAAATGAAAAAGCAATGAGGGTAATTCTATCCATAAAAACTTAGACAGAAGTAAGTCAGAAAAAAAAACACCAATACAGTATATTAACGTATATATATGGAATTTAGAAAGATGGTAACGATGACCCTATATGCGAGACAGCAAAAGAGACACAGATGTAAAGAACAGACTTTTAGACTCTGTGGGAGAAGGCAAGGGTGGGGCAATTTGAGAGAATAGCATTGAAACATGTATATTACCATATGTGAAATAGATCACCAGTCCAGGTTTGATGCCTGAGACAGGGTGCTCAGGGCCGGAGCACTGGGATGACCCTGAGGGATGGGATGGGGAGACAGGTGGGAGGGGGGGGTTCAGGATGGGGAACACATGTACACCCATGGCTGATTCATGTCAATGTATGGCAAAAACCACTACAATATTGCAAAGTAATTAGCCTCCAATTAAAATAAATCAATTAATTTTTTAAAAAAGAAAACAAACAAAAACTACCTACAAAATACGCCCACAATTTAGTATTCCAATTTCTCCCATACTTGTAAAAAATTTCCCCTAATTATAGTAACTAGCAGTAAAATGTACTTTCATCATTCAGAACTACATAAATTATTTTGCTAATATTTCATGCATATGTCAAATCTTATAACTGTATATCTAAGCTTACAAACCCATGAGTTCAGTGAATTAAAATACTGTCTCTTTCACCTGGAATCAAAAATGTGTTACTAAAGTACTGCATCACATAAGAGATAATTATTGCGGATGGCTCTGCCATTTATGAAAAAATAAAGTACAAATTTAAACTGTCAGTGTTTAAAATGATATTAGAAGCTCAACAAAAATATTTGTTGCTTAAGACCAAGATCTACTACATAAATCACTAGGGAAAGGGGAAGCAAGGAACAGGGGAAAATGAAAATGAAGGGCTCTTGTTAAGAATCTATTAAAATTTTAACATGGCAACAGCAGAACATTCAATCAGTCAAGAAGCTCTTTTAAGCATGAGGCCCTGTGCAAATGCACATGTCACATGACCACAAAGTTAGCCCTGCTTCTAACAACCAGTATATGGCACTGCAAAATGCTGGTGGCATCTCTGACTTAAAGCATAAGACTCTGCTTAATTGAATTGGTACCGAGAACAAAATAGCCTTCCTTAACAGGAATATCCCTATGATCTTATTCTTTGTCTTTACTTTTAAGTTTAGAGACTATGGAGAAGGAATAAAAACTTGTTCTGTTCACCTTCTCTTGAAAACCTATGACATCTCAGAAACTAGCTAAAGACATGATCATCGAATATGAAAAATGCAGGATAATTCTACAGCAAGTAATATATTTGTTCTAAGTAAAAACACGCAGAAAGGTCATTTTCCAAGGCTAACAGATTTCTCTGTATATAAACTTTTATTTATATATAGATAGATACAGTTTTGGAGAATGCTTTACTAATTTTTAAAATAATTATGTGGTTTACATCAAATACAGTATATTATACCTAATACAAAGACAAGTGCATGCAGATAAATAATTCAAAACTATCAAAATGATTTTAATATATAAAGAATATAAGTAAGAAAAATCATTTAAATAACCTGAAACAATTAGTTTTTAAAGTTACTTCTTTTGGAGGTGGGCAAGAATCAATCTTCAGATTAACAACCAAATTACAAAAAGACAAAAAACACTCATAGAACTACTAAAAGCAGAGTAACAACAAGAGTGGGTTCATGTCTAATGAAATGAGAGAAAAAAAAAGAAAATGAGTATAAGAAACCAACTGAAAGGCTTAATGAGATTTTGATGATCAGGATTAATAATAAAAGATTTAAAAGAAAGAAATGCACAGAAACATTGAATTTCAGTTCTTTAACAACATATAGAGGAAAATTATAAAGATAGCCACCCGAATTTGAGATTTCACATGTAAGATGTTCTAGAAAAATAAAAATATTTCTTTTTATCAGAAAGGTACAAAAAACAAATATTCTATGGGCTCTGTTTTAAAACTTCCACAAAATTGTCATTTAAAGGCTTAAGTTGTCTGAAGATTGATAAAATGCAAATCAGCATAGTAGATGATAATATTGGTTGCTTAACTAACACAACAATAAACTTCAAAGGGAAACCTGTAGCAATCACTTCCACAGCACAAATTTAACCCACAAAAGTTCTATAAAGTAATTTTTACTTACAATTGGCATTGATCACCTTTTATTCCTTTAGTTGTGCAGAAACATTTTCCTGTCTGCATATGACAAATATTTGCATGGCCACTGCATGTACAAGCTGTAAGTCAAAACCAAAATGATATTGAATATTCCCCATCACAAACATGTACATTACATTTCAGGGAAGATTTTATTATCTTATTTTTAAAACAATCGATTATCCTCTTGTAATCCAAAAACTAGGGTTATGACATGGGTTATTTTAAATTAAAGGGAAGTTAATTTACTCATTTAAAACTTTTTGTGAAACACTTCAAAGTCTTTGGAATATCCTTAAGTCTAGTGTGGATCCAAGTATTTATCTCATCCTTTTTTGGACGTTTTTCCATTTCTAATTTGGAACATCTACTTAATAAAATGAGTTTCAAAGAGCACAAGATCTTGAGAGTCACAAGATCTTTAGAGTCAAACAGCTTAGCTACAAAATGCACATCTATAATCACTAGTATGTTGACCTTGGGCAATTTATATAAACCTCTCTAGTTTTAGTCTCTCTCTACCTTCAAAAGCAGGGAGACACTCTTGGGACTTCTGTGAGAATTAAATGAGATAATGTATTTTAAATTCTGAACACATATCAAGGACTTAATAAATTTAACTATTACCTCCACTACTGTTACCACTGCCAACAATAAAATAATACAGTTTTTATGTATTGTATAAAAAGTTTCTTTGCCCCAAAATCTTTCTTTTAAATTTCTAAAGTCATTCTCAGTTTTAGTATTCCAGAATACTACCTGAAACATGCCACAGTATAATAGTTATACCCAGTGAATTTGGTTCATATGAACTCATTTCATTTTCTTACTCCACATTCCTTTGTTAAAGATCAGTGTTCCAAATATTTAGGACACAAACCTCATACTTCATTGTGCCCAACATCTAATTAGCCAGTAGGTTCTAGATTCTACAAGGAAGCATCTTTCTTGTATCTGACCTTTCCTTTCCATGGTGATAGCCATCACTCAAGTCCTGTCACTTACACTCTCTGATTGATACCAATATAATTCAGTAACTGATCATTCCACCTTCAGTTCGGCTACAATTTCATTCCTCAACCTTTAGACATGTTTTAAAAAGACAGGGCTGATCATGCCATTAGGCCTTTCAAAAACTTTTAATGAGAACTGTTGTGTTTCTGCACACAATCAGCTAGTTAAACAATTCTACTGATAAAAATGAAATTATTTGGCTTTCTCCTGATTTTCATACACATTTAAAAATGAGATAATGAGCCACTATTTTGATCAAAATATAAAATACTGTCATGTGGAGTTATTTGCTTGTGCATTCAGGATACCTATCGTCTTCTGCCTCTTTTTAAATTATTTTAATAAGATCCATTAGAACTTTATAATTATGGAGATAATTGTCATCCCCACATTTATCCCCACTGAGAACCACTGATCTAATTAATCTGTATTCCTAGGATATAAAATCTTTGTGGCAAAATATTACAGAAACTAAGCTTCTCATTGCTTATGATCACTTGCTTTGAAAAAAACACATAACTAATGTACAGTAAAAACATACAACACTACATATACACAAAAAATAATTTTGGCAGTAAGTAGATTTTTATGAACCTCGGTTTGCTTTCTTCAAGAGATGAGATTTTCTTTCAAGATTTTCTTTCTTCAAGAGATAGGAATACCAGACTACCTTACTGCCTCCTAAGAAATCTGTATGCAGGTCAAGAAGCAACAGTTAGAACTGGACATGGAACAATGGACTGGTTCCAAATTGGAAAAGGAATACATCAAGGCTGTATAATGTCACTCTGCTTATTTAACTTATATGCAGAGTAAATAATGGGAAATGCCAGACTGGATGAAGAACAAGCTGAAATCAAGATTGCCAGGAGAAATATCAATGACCTCAGATGACACCATCATTATGGCAGAAAGCAATGAAGAACTAAAGAGCCTTTTTATGAAAGTGAAAGAGGAGAGTGAAAAAGTTGGCTTAAAACTCAACATTCAGAAAACTAAGACCATGGTATCTGGTCCTATCATTTCATGGCAAATAGACAGGGAAACAATGGAAACAGTGAGAGACTTTATTTTGGGGGGCTCCAAAATCACTGCAGATGGTGACTGCAGCCATGAAATTAAAAGATACTTGCTCCTTGGAAGAAAAGCTATAACCAACCTAGGCAGCATATTAAAAAATAGAGACATTACTTTGCAAACAAAGGTCCATCTACTCAAGGCTATGGTTTTTCCAGCAGTCATGTATGGACGTGAGAGTTGGACTATAAAGAAAGCTGACTGCCAAAGAATTGATGCTTTTGAACTGTGGGGTTGGAGAAGACTCTTGAGAGTCCCTTGGACTGCATGGAGATCCAACCAGTCAATCCTAAAGGAAATCAGTCTTGAATATTCCCTGGAAGGACTGATGCTGAAGCTGAAACTCCAATACTTCGGCCACCTGATGCAAAGAACTGACTCATTTGAAAAGACCCTGATGCTGGGAAAGATTGAAGGCAGGAAGAGAAGGGTTGACAGAGGATGAGAAGGTTGGATGACATCACTGACTTGATAGACATGAGTTTGAGTAAGCTCCGGGAGTTGGTGATAGACAGGGAAGCCTGGCGTGCTGCAGTCCATGGGGTCACAAAGAGTCAGACACAAATGAGCTACTGAAGTCAACTGAGGTTTTATTTAAAAAATTTCTACATAACAGTGTTTTTCCTTCATAAAGAATATGTAAATAGATCAGATTTACATTTGTGAATAAACTCTGGAAACACAATATGTGAGAATCACAGAAATGAATGACAAGGTACAGAAATGCAAGGAAAAGGAAATTATCATGAGCAAAAAAGGAACTCAGATGTACTGATGACAGGTAACATCATAAATAATAAATGAATATAACATGATATCTTTTAATATTAACTTGAAGTTTCACAGTAATACTATTTGTATTAAAACTACACTAAAAAAACAAATGATATACATTAATATTTTAAAACTTGGGTAAATATTTTATTTATTCTTATGGCAGAGCTAAATAATGTCATACTTGCGGTGTTTCTTTAAAGAATTGTCATTGTATAGTAACTTTAATAATTTCTGAGACAAAAAAAAATTGTGTTAAAGTACTTTTCAATGTAAACTCATTTTGAGAGAATTCCCTTGAGGTGCTATACTCTGGGCTAAAATGGCACAAATGTATTTTAAATTCAATTGTTTAAAATGTATATTTTATGACATGACAATGTTGAAATTATTCTGTTTTTGTCAGCATTTGAGGTTATCTTTTTATGCTGAATAAGCACCTATAAAATCACCATACTGTGGCATTTGGTAAATTTTATATGATGGTGATTTTACAGCTTAGATATACACTAGAGGAACATTATGTGGTCACATGGTATTTCTGTTTCCCTATAATATAAATTTTCAGTATCAACTTACAACTGAAACTAAAAAATAAGGATAGGAAAACAAATGCTCTAAAAGTTATTCAAATAAATTGTATATAAAGAATATACTTTAGAAAAATGAAATCAAACAGTATTCATTGGCAGTATTTGTTTCAAAGTCAGTTTACGTGCTTAGAGCTTTAATTTCTATGTCATTGCTATTTCTCACAAACACAGACAACTTCTGGGAGTGGGGAAATCATATCCATTTAATTTCCTTTCTACATCTCTAGCATAATTATACTTGATATTTAGTACATATACATTAGGTTTCACATATAGTAAGAATTCTGGCAAAGACCAATGTTCAAACAGCCACATGACTTAAAATTATATTTTCCTTCTTATATTTTTATTTACAGTTCTAAGTCCAAATAGTCACCATCTGTGGCTTATGCAAATAGGAAAAAAACATAGTTGAAATAAAATAAATATGAAAAGTCAATGTCAATATCTTAGCAATCTGATTGTTCTCACTGATATAAATAAAGATGAAATGTCGGTATCAATATCTTAGCAATCTGATTTTTCTCAGTAAAAACTCAAAAATTACAAATATTATCACATATTAACCTGTTACTCAGAGTACGGTTTTGTTTTCTTCTTGAAAGATAAGTCTCATAATTTAAAATATGTATTTCATTTATAAGATTACTTGGTTTACTTGGGATATTGGGCACCTGTATTTGCCTAAATACAGAGTAAGTGAGAAATTAAGAAATGCTTCTTTCCCCAACAAGTAAAGTACAGTGAAACTCAGTTATTCTGTCCTTGTTCCAGTTGCTGGATGCTACTGGGTGAAAGGCAGTACTCTAGAGCTACTCTGAGAATATGACGGTGAAGAATAATCTACGGCTTAAGGACTGGAACTGCCGAGTAAATGGCACTGTTTTGAGGATTTAAATTACAGACTGAAAAGTCTTAAAGTGCCAAGAGGGCTATAAGTTTCATATTTTACATTTCAAAGCCATCTAACATACTGAAAAATGAAAAAAAAAACTCTTAACCATCTGTTTAAGAATTAGTAAACTATATCTATGAGGCCAAGTCCTCATTTCCTATTTTTAAATGGCCCATAACTTGAGAACGGTTTCTACATACGGAAACAATTGTGAAGAAGGAGGAGGAGATGAAGCTGGAGGGAAAGAGGAAGCACAGGAGGCAGTAGTAAAGCAACAATCACACCTGGGTCTAAAAAATAATCATTCACTCTCTGATCCTTTAGAGGGAAAAAAAAAAAGCCAACTCCAGAAATACAATCAGAAAGCCTAGAGTCACGTAACTTGTCAGTTTTACATTCTGAATGAATGTTAAAAACTAAGATCTCATTTAAAATGAACAAGGGGGCTTCCCTGGTGGCTCAGTGGTAAAGAATCCATATGCCAATGTAGGAGACACAGGTTCAATCCCTGATCTGGGAAGATCGTCAAGGCTGTATATTGTCACCCTGCTTATTTAACTTCTAAGCAGAGTACATCATGAGAAACTCTGGGCTGGAAGAAGCACAAGCTGGAATCAAGATTGCTGGGAGAAATATCAATAACCTCAGAAATGCAGATGATACCACCCTTATGGCAGAAAGTGAAGAGGAACTAAAAACCTCTTGATGAAAGTGAAAGTGGAGAGTGAAAAAGTTGGCTTAAACCTCAACATTCAGAAAATGAAGATCATGGCATCCGGTCCCATCACTTCATGGCAGATAGATGGGGAAACAGTGGAAACAGTGTCAGACTTTATTTTTTGGGCTCCAAAATCACTGTAGATGGTGACTGCAGCCATGAAATTAAAAGACGCTTACTCCTTGGCAAAAAGTTATGACCAACCTAGACAGCATATTGAAAAGCAGAGACATTACTTTGCCAAGAAATGTTGGTCTAGTCAAGGCTGTGGTTTTTCCAGTGGTCATGTATGGATGTGAGAGTTGGACTGTGAAGAAAGCTGAGCGCCGAAGAATTGATGCTTTTGAACTGTGGTGTTGGAGAAGATTCCTGAGAGTCCCTTGGACTGCAAGGAGATCCAACCAGTCCATTCTGAAGGAGATCAGCCCTGGGATTTCTTTGGAAGGAATGATGCTGAAGCTGAAACTCCAGTACTTTGGCCACCTCATGCAAAGAGTTGACTCACTGGAAAAGACTCTAATGCTGGGAGGGATTGGGGGCAGGAGGAGAAGGGGACGACAGGATGAGATGGCTGGATGGCATCACTGACTGGATGGACGTGAGTCTGAGTGAACTCCGGGAGCTGGTCATGGACAGGGAGGCCTGGCGTGCTGCGATTCATGGGGTCTCAAAGAGTCGGACACGACTGAGCGACTGAACTGAACTGAACTGAACTGAAGCTTGAGTGCCACAACTACTGACCCTATGCTCCAGAGCACAGGAGCCCCAACTACTAAGACCACACGCCACAACCACTGAAGCTGCTGGGTCCCAGAGCCCGTGCTCTGCAATAAGAGAAGCCTGCACGCTGCCATCAGCCAGCAGCCCCTGCTCGCCACAACTAGAGAAAAGCCCACACAGCAGCAAAGACCCAACACAGCTGTAAACAAATAAATAAAATGTGTTACAAACAAAACAGGGTTTTGGTTTTCCTTTTTGACATAAGAGGGTTAGGCATAAACACTGAAAAATTTTGACCAAAATTAATTTCAACCCAACTGTCCTGGAATTGTATTTTTAATATCCTCTATTTAGCTTGGATAAATGAGTAACTTTAGTCATATTTCATTTTCTAACACTAGCAAGATAAATTTCTTGAACACCCCTAATCACTTCCATTAGTTTTTGACCTCTTCAACTTTGACTTTTTTTTATTTTCTTTCTTTAATCTGTAGCTTTCATTCAGCTAAAAAAGTAGGGCAAAATGTTAATACCCTGGGCTAGAGAAGAGGCAAGAAAGCCACATATTATTAGAATTAGTCACAAACCAAACATAATAATAAGTGAAATACCAGGTATTTTTTCCCATATTAAGTTCTACCACCAAAAATTACTGCTTGGCTCAAGTTCAAATTCTAAATTCCAAATTATTTAACTTTTATCATGTCTCTTTTCAAATCTGCATTGCTTTCAATGAGATTACTTTTTAAAGTTGCATTGAATTGTAAAAACACAGATACACAGATAAATATATAGATGCACAGATATATACACAGATAAAATTCACAGACACACAAAACAGAGAAGAGAAAGCTTTTCATTGTAGAAAAAAATCTAACTGATACTGTAGAAAGGATGACAGAATTAGAAAATCTCCATTTGGAAAAAAAATCATAAAAATAGTAGATAAAAGTTTGAAAATATGATATTCACATAGTCTCAAAGTATCTCCTACAAGACATTTTTCCATTAAAGGAGAAAATAGTAATTTCATAGTGAAGAAATCTGGCAGACACTACTTTAACCAAGTGTTCATAGTGAACACTACCATTTACAAATGACGACAGCATGTAACTCCTGATATGATGAGAAGAATTTAGCATAACTACACGGCTATTTCTGCCAAAAGTGTGCAATCAAATGTTATGATGAAGAAATGTCACACAAAGCCAAACTGTAATATATTCAATGTTGTTGTTCAGTTACTAAGTCATGTTTGATTCTTTGTGATCTCACAGACTGTTCAGTTCAGTTCCGTTGCTCAGTCGTGTCCGACTCTTTGCGACCCCATGAATCGCAGCATGCCAGGCCTCCCTGTCCATCACCAACTCCCGGAGTTCACTCAGACTCACGTCCATCCAGTCAGTGATACCATCCAGCTATCTCATCCTCTGTCGTCCTCTTTTCCTCCTGCCCCCAACCCCTCCCAGCATCAGAGTCTTTTCCAATGAGTCAACTCTTCGCATGAGGTGGCCAAAGTACTGAAGTTTCAGCTTTAGCATCATTCCTTCCAAAGAAATCCCAGGGCTGATCTCCTTCAGAATGGACTGGTTAGATCTCGTTGCAGTCCAAGGGACTCTCAAGAGTCTTCTCCAACACCACACTTCAAAAGCATCAATTCTTCGGCGCTCAACCTTCTTCACAGTCCAACTCTCACATCCATACATGATCACTGGAAAAACCACAGCCTTGACTAGATGGACCTTTGTTGGCAAAGTAATGTCTCTGCTTTTGAATATGCTCTCTAGGTTGGTCATAACTTTTCTTCCAAGGAGTAAGCGTCTTTTAATTTCATGGCTGCAGTCACCATCTACAGTGATTTTGGAGCCCAAAAAAATAAAGTCTGACACTGTTTCCACTGTTTCCCCATCTATTTCCCATGAAGTGATGGGACCAAATGCCATGATCTTCATTTTCTGAATGTTGAGCTTTAAGCCAACTTTTTCACTCTCCTCTTTCACTTTCATCAAGAGGCTTTTGAGTTCCTCTTCACTTTCTGCCACAAGGGTGGTGTCATCTGCATATCTGAGGTTATTGATATTTCTCCCGGCAATCTTGATTCCAGCCTGAGCTTCTTCCAGTCCAGCATTTCTCATGATGTACTCTGCATAGAAGTTAAATAAGCAGGGTGACAATATACAGCCCTGACGTACTCCTTTTCCTATTTGGAACCAGTCTGTTGTTCCATGTCCAGTTCTAACTGTTGCTTCCTGACCTGCATACAGGTTTCAGGAGAGAGGTAAGGTGGTTTTGTGTTCCCATCTCTTTAAGAATTTTCCACAGTTTGTTGTGATCTACATATTCAAAGGCTTAATGTAGTCAGTGAAGCAGAAGTAGATTTTTTTTTTTGAGTTCCCTCGCTTTTCCCATGATCCAACGGATGTTGGGCAATTTGATCTCTGGTTCCTCTGCCTTCTCTAAATCCAGCTTATACATCTGGAAGTTCTCAGTTCACCTACTGTTGAAGCCTAGCTTGAAGGATTTTGAGTATTACATTGCCAGCATGTGAAATGAGCAAAACTGTCCAACATTCTTTGGAATTAGAATTAAAACTGACCTCTCCCAGTCCTGTAGCCACGGCTGAGTTTTCCAAATGTGTTGACATACTGTGAGCAGCACTTTTACAGCATAATCATTTAGGTTTTTAAACAGCTCAGCTGGAATTCCATCACCTCAACTAGCTCTGTTCATAGTGATGCTTCCTAAGGCCTACTTCACTTCACACACAAGGATGTCTGGCTCTAAGTGAGTGACCAGACCATCATGGTTATCTGGATCATTAAGACCTTTTTGTACAATTCAACTGTATGTTCTTGTCACCTCTTCTTAATCTCTTCTGCTTCTGTTAGGTACTCACCATTTCTGTCCTTTACTGTGCCCATCTTTGCATGAAATGTTCCATTGTTATCTCCAATTTTCTTGAAGAAATCTCTAGTCTTTCCCATTCTATTGTATCCCTCTAGTTCTTTGCATTGTTCACTTAAGAAGGCTTTCTTATCTCTCCTTGCTATTCTCTGGAACTCTGCATTCAGTTGGGTATATCATTTCCTTTCTCCTTTGCGTTTTGCTTCTCATCAGTTATTTGTAAAGTCTTCTCAGATAACAACATTGCTTTCTTGCATTTCTTTTTCTTGGGGATGGTTATGATCACCATCTCCTGTACAATGTTACAAAATTCCATTTACAGTTCTTCAGACAGTCTACCAAATCTAATCCCTTGAATATATTTGTCACCTCCACTGTATAATCATAAGGGGTTTGTTTTAGGTCATACCTGAATGGTCTAGTGGTTGTCCCTCTTGTTGATCAGTTGCTCAGTGGTATCCAGCTCTTTGTGACCCCCATGGACCACAGCACACCAGCCTTCCCTGTCTTTTACTATCTCCCAGAGTTGTTCAAACTCATGTTCATTGAGTCAATGATGCCATCCAACCATCTCATCCTTCGTCACCTCCTTCTCTGCCTAACCTCAATCTTTACCAATATAGGGGTCTTTGCCAATGAATTGGCTCTTTGCTTCAGGTGGCCAAAGTAAAGGAGCTTAAGCTTCAGCATCAGTCCCTCCAGTGAACATTCAGGGTTGATTTTCTTTAGGATTGATGAGTTTGATCTCCTTACTGTCCAAGGGACTCTCAAGATTCTACCCCTTTCTTCAATTTAAGCCTGAATTTTGCAATAAGGACCTCGTGACCTGAGCCACAGTCAGCACCAGGTCTTGTTCTTGCTGATGGATAGAGCTTCTGCATCTTTGGTCGCAAAAAATACAATCAATCTGATTTTGGTGTTGACCTTCTGGTGATATTCACTTTAGAGTCATATCTTGTGTGCAGTAAGTTCTACATTTAATAACAATAAGCATCAATGTTACTGGCCTGACTTCTATAACTATAATATAGATAAGAGAATTCCCAGGTTTTAAAAAATAAATCCAAAAATGTATAAGGAAAAGAGGGACATCAAGCCTATGATTAAGAGATAAGAAGAGAAAAAACAAATTTGAAAGAATATCCTAAACAACTTTTCTGTGTAAAATTATGCTCCCCAAAATTAATAGACCCTTTTGACTTTGAAAAGATTAAATATATCTATACTTAAAAACAGATAATAAAATACACTTTTATGAATTCTATTTGTAAGTCAGCATAACATGCTAACTGTATTTGAAGAGTTCCTTGTTTTTCTTGTACGTTACTAAGGGTTTGTTTTTATATTCTTGAGTGAAGGGATGTGGTTAACAATATATAAAATAAAAAATGATTTTATTTCTCAAGAAAATATTAGTCCCTATTTTTAAAAGAAAAGTCACCCCATGTGAAGAATTATCCAAATGCCTTCTATTACCAACAATGGGATTCATAATCACAATACAGCTTTGAACTTGAAAGAGTTAACTGCTTGCAGATAGAAGAATAAACAAAATATACTCTTAAAATCATTAAATATACAAATCATATGGTATAGGGAAATAAATATTTTTGATGTCAGCTGAAAACATTTGTAGGATGATACATTCACTAAAATGACCCCCAACTTAATAGGTAAGTGAAGTGAAATGTAGATGGTAAGCTTAGGGAAGTCAGACACCAAGATTCTATTCTATTGTCTGAAAAACTAGAAACTGAAAAGAATTATATAAATTCCATTTTTTCCTTATCCAAACTTCATATAACTCCTTTTATAGGTATTTAATGAAAAATTTATATATAAAATATTGGATTATTACTCAATAAGTTATGAGTACAGATTGAAACACCATTTATAATTATTGAAACTAACCCTCATTTAGAGAAAAACAATATATATACTTTGAGTCAATATTGCTTCTTGCCTCTATTACTGAAAAATAAAACAAAACTGAAAAATTAACATGCCAAAAATCATAACCTGCTTTTTACCTCTGGCTCTAAAGTGAAACAATTGGTTGAAAGCCATCTAGCCAGAAAGTCTGAATTCCACTTTCTTTTGGATTATATGAAAATGAGTAAAACATATCACACAAACATTACATTTTCTTAGTAACTAATTTTAGCAACGGACTAACTGCATACGAAGTACAGTACTACTACCTTTGTAATAGGGTCACAGAGGTAACATAAAATGATTTTTTAAAAGGTAAGACAAAACTTCTCATCAAGAAGTTCACATTCTACTTAGAAAGACAAGAGAACAAATAACTAACAAAAACACTAACGGCTATCACCATGAAGGTACAAACACTACCTGAAGTCAGGATGGTAAGTACAAGTTTTCAGGCTGAAATTTCCCCTCAGCTGAGGTTTGAAAAATGCATAATGGAGTTCAGAGGCATAGTAATGTCCAGGAAAGTAAAGATCAGAAAAACGGGTGAAGAGTTGGGTTAGGATAAAGAAGCGACTGGAGATGAGGTGAAAAGAAACACAATATTGTGAATATCATAGAGAAGAACAAATGATCAAGTAAAAAAAGAGAAGATGAACTATTTAGGAATTATTACAACAGGTTAAGCTAAAGAAAAGATAAATACAACCAGACAATGGCAGTTCAATTATGGCTTTGAAATGCATAAGAGTTGCCCACTGTTTATACCTGGGATTCAACAGAAGTAAGGACATACTTGCTTTGAAGCACAAGAATGTGGAAGTCCACACTTGAATTCTGGTCCCATCACTTAATGGCTTAACCTCTTACCTGACTCTTTGGGCCTATGTCTTTGGTTTACTCCTCTGTAAAATGGATGTAATAGTACATACTTGAAAGAATGCTTAGGAGAGGATGAAAAACATTAGGGGAATTTCTTGGCAATATTTCTGATATAAATAAACTATTAAACATTAGTTATATATGTTTCTAATATAATGCTTGGAGCTTGGCTGCCTAGGAAAATGTCAGAATCTTAACTGTGGACACAGAGAAAAAGAGAAGTAAAGATGTGGTAGAATATGAGAACCATGGGAGGATATAAAACCAGAACTATCACTCAGGGTCAGAGCATAAAAGGCCTTGAATGTCTTGTCAAGGAGTTTTTATTTATTTCACAGATACTTTGGAAGCAATGAAAAATTTTGGAAATGGTCATAAAATCACTGAATTTTGAGGGAAGAAAATGTGTCTTTGTCTTCCAATAAAGGAGGTATAAAGGTGGATAACAAATGGAGAGACTGCATATAAGGAGGGTAATCGTTCACTAACTCAACAAATATTTAATAAGAATCTTTTCCATTTTAGGGCTTCCCAGGTGGCTCAGTGGTAAAGAATCTGCTTGCCGATGTAGGAGAAATGAGCTTGATCCCTGGGTCAGGAAAATCTCCTGGAGAAGGAAATGGCAAGATCTCAGTTTTCTTGCTTGGGAAATTGTATGGACAGAGGAGCCTGGCAGGTTACAGTCCATGGAATCGCAAAAGAGTCAGACACAACTTAGCGACTAAACAACAAAGAAGAACACATAACATTTTAGGTAATCTGTAACATCCATCAGCAGTAGAA
Organism: Oryx dammah; assembly: GCF_014754425.2. NCBI lineage: Eukaryota > Metazoa > Chordata > Mammalia > Artiodactyla > Bovidae > Oryx > Oryx dammah. The sequence continues at coordinate 34,636,285 of NW_024070198.1, read as the reverse complement.
GAGAAGAGGAATCATGAGGGCCTAAACTAATAAGGGCAATGGAATACAAAGGAGGGTACAGATACCAGACACAACGTGGAGTCTGTTTGGGGCAGAAGGGTTGAAGAAAAGGAAGAAGTCAAAGGTACCATAGAAATCGAGCCTAAAGATGTGGGTGAAGGGAGAACATTCTTTCAAATAAGAGTTACTGAATTTAGTTTATAAACATTAATTTGAATAATAGTGGCCTTTTATAGAAATGTTTAATAGGAAGTCAAAAACAAGTTAAAATTGCTTAATAAAGTGGCTGTTATACATACAATTTATGCAAAACATAAATTATATGCTAAATATACAATTAAATGTTTATATAGTTGCTTTAAAGCTTAAAAGCATAGACCATAGTTATTGTAAAATTAGTAAATTTTATTTACTAAAATTTGAAAGAAAAAGCAGTATAAAAGGCATAGATAAAATTATATGTGATTAAGAAAAAAGCTAACACTTACATTCAGGTCTTATGATATATAAAAATGGACCTTTGAAGAAAAGGCATTTCTTCCTAAATAATATGTTAAGACAGATTTTAATATGTTTATGAACTATTTACAGAGAGTATTTATGCTGGTGCTTTCTTACACCTGCTCTAGGCATTTCTAATATATAATTAACTTCGCCACCATCACTAAGTAGTTTTGAGATATGAAAAAGTGTGTATGTAAACTGGTATTTAGCTTGATTTTGCTTTTGAAAAATCTGTAAGTATCAGAAAAAGCTAAATACATGCTGAGAGTTTCTTAGTTAACCTTTAATTTTCTGTAGCATACTAAATAAATGTTTATATGTTTTAGAATATGAGTAGTACCCCCAATTTAAATTCACCTCTTCATTTTCATCCTATGCCTGTCATTTGAAGCTAATGGGAATTCCTCAACATTTGTAGGTCTAGGGTTAGAGCCATTTTTGTCTTTAAATTATACCACCTTATTTTACTTTTTAAAAAACAAGTTGTGCCAGATCCTTGCAACATAAAACCTAAAGTAAAACATGATGAGGAAGCTAAGCATTACATCAAGCAAAACTAAAGGGAAACATTGAACACTTTGATGGTTTCTATCTTGCCCCCAATAGGTTAAGTATTATTATCTGGTCCCATTACTTCATGGCAAATAGATGGGAAAACAGTGGAAACAGTGGCTGACTTTATTTTTCTGGGCTCCAAAATCACTGCAGATGGTGATTGCAGCCATGACATTAAAAGATGCTTACTCCTTGGAAAGAAAGTTATGACCAACCTAGACAGCATATTAAAAAGCAGAGACATTACTTTGCCAACAAAGGTCCATCTAGTCAAGGCTATGGTTTTTCCAGTGGTCATGTATGGATGTGAGAGTTGGACTATAAACAAAGCTGAGCAGCAAAGAATTGATGCTTTTGAACTGTGGTGTTGGAGAAGACTCTTGAGACTTCCTTGGCCTGCAAGGAAGTCCAACCAGTCCATCCTAAAGGAGATCAGTCCTGAGTTTTCATTGGAAGGACTGATGTTGAAGCTGAAACTCCAATATTTGGCCACTTGATGCAAAGAGCTGACTCCTTAGAAAAGACCCTGATGCTGGGAAAAATTGAAGGCAGGAGGAGAAGGGGACGACAGAGGATGAGATGGCTGGATGGCATCACTGCCTCGATGGACATGAGTTTGGGTAAACTCCAGGAGTTGGTGGCGGAAAGGGAGGCCTGGCATGCTGTGGTCCATGGGGTCGCAAAGAGTTGGACATGACTGAGCAACTGAACTGAACTGAAAACCATTGAATAGTTTTTCTTTCTTTTTTTTTAAATTCCATAAGAGATATATGGTGAATTTACTAATGAAAAGAAAGTATTCATGTGACACACTTCTCGGTCAAAAACTTACAAATCAGAGGTGGAGATAGTCTACATTATGTCTACATTATGCAAAAAATCAGAGAAGAATTTTAATTGATAAACTCTGTGCAATAAAAATGAGAAGGGAGATCATGAGGAAAGTGCCAAAGTCAGTCATGCAAGGAAAAGTTCCCAGCTCGTAGAAATTCACTGACTAATCTCTCTCGCGGTTTCATGAGACAGCCCACAGAGATGTTTGCAAAAGGAATCTAAGAGAGAAGAGGAGTAAACTGCATCTTCTAATAATCCACAATCAAAGGTCATTCTAAAATACCTGACGATATCAGGGCCAAACAGTTTTCATAAACTCTTCTGGTTCTTAAAGTTCTTCTTGTCTTTAAAATTCCTTTTATGAGGACAAAAAGGATGAAAAGAGCTTGAAAGATGGAGTAGAAAAAGAAAACAGGGCTACTGAGCATTTGATGTAAAGGAACACCTCTACAAGGTAAACAAAGGATATCAAAAAATTAGTATATGGACTTCCCTGGTGGTCCAGTAGTTAGGACTCCATGCTCCCAATGCAGAGGCTGGGGTTCAATCCCTGGTCAGGGAACTAGATCCCACAGGCCACAATGAAGATTGAAGATCCCAAATGCTGCAGCTAAGACCCAACTCAGTCAAATTTTTTTTTTAATATTTAGTATAAAGAGAAGAGAAACTAGCTAAAAACAGTACAGAAACTGTGCACTGACTGTTTTTTAACCAGGCAGATGAAATGAGCAGCTCTCTATTATTTTAAAAGGCTCTCTCATTTTCTTAAATTTATATTAAAATGTCATTTAAGAGAATTTTAGGTCAAAGTATAACTTCATGACTATACCCTATGCTAAATATCACCATATAAATGCAATTATTCATTTAGTGTCCTCACTTTGAAATATTTAAAATCTCATATTGTTGTTTCTCAGACACACAGGATGATAATGTATACTCAGAAAATACACGTTTTTAACTTTGTTGTGTCAAAATAATCCTCAGAAACAAGATTTCCATATCCAGTGATTTTTGTTATCTGCATTTTTAGATTATTCAGGCCAATGCTCCCATTTTGAGAGAATTAAACTCTTACATTTAAGAAATGCTCAAGTTCATTTGACTATAAATTTTCAACTTCTATGAACAATCTGCAATATGTAAGGAAGATTTAAAATGAAAAAAAATCTCTTATTCCAGCAGAGGGGAGGAAGAGTTCATTCATCTTCTTTACTATCCTCAAGTCTCAGAGAATAGCCCAGTGTGTTTATTAAAGTTTTAACTGTTTCTGTAAAAGCCTGCTATGGACAGATATTAATAGCATGCCAAAGAGAAAAACGTAAGTTTTGCTAATAAGAAACAAAGGTAAAAATAGAACTGTCACTACGCTGAAAGAACTCTTTATATCCCAGACTGAAAAATAATTATTTAACACTATTGAAAGTAAAAATATACAGAAAGAAAATCATATAAGTATACTATTTAAGAACCTACAAAAAGAATAATAAAATGAATAAAAGACATAAGCAAATACACAATCGGATTTACTAAAACAAGCTATGAATGCAATGTTAGAGGAAAAGAATTTATTTGCAACATCAACAAAACCCATTAGACATCTTGCAGTAAACTAAAAAAAAAAGTAAGACCTAGATGAAGCAAATTATTCATACAAGATTGTATTTTAAAAAATTTTTTTAATGTGGATCATTTTTAAAGTCTTTACTGAATCTGTTACAATATTAATTATGCTTTATGTTTTGTTTTTCTAGCCACAAGGCATGTGGGATCTTAGTTGCCTGACTAGGGATCGAACCCACACCCCCTGCACTGGAAGGTGAAGTCTTAACCATTGGACCACCAGGGAAGTCCCAAGAATGCATTTTTTAAATTTTCTGTATATTTCAGTATGGAGAGCTTTTTTCTTATTCTACATTTTATGAATTATGAAACAAAAAATATATATATAAATATATTAAAATATTTTTAAGATTAATAACATTTATAGCTTAGTTTCTTATATTCAGAGAAAGTGTGAAAACATGCAAGTAAGGACAATCACATAAATTTAAGCTTGTAAACTGCCCTCAATTTCAAGGGCCTACCCAATACTCTCATTAAAACTAATCTCTTAGTCCCTGATTCTGTCATTCAGCTTCTACATAACACCACTAAAGCACCTACACAATGTTCAGCTGATCCTAGAACAACAAGGGGTTTGCTGATGCCAACCCTCTGTGCAACAGAAAAATCCTACATAATTTGTAGCCAGGCACTCCATATATGCAGTTCCTCCAGATATCAGATTCCTCCTACACACAGTTGTACATCCTCTATACACAAGACTCAATAAACTGCAGACAGTGTAGTACTACAGTATTTACTGTTTTAAAATTTCATGTACAAGTGGACCTGGGCAGCTCAAATCTCTGTTAAGTCAACTGGATATAAATTTAAGTCCTAACACACTACTTTGCATATAGTAAGTAGTCAATAATTGGAGAATCGAAGAATAATCCTTCATCACAAAGTAATACAGTATAATGAGTGTTGAGTTGTTGTGGCACAATGGGCTGTTACTCTTATTCAATGAAATTTTCACTTCTTTTCTCTACTAAAATGTATCAGTCATATTGGAGATAATATAGCAAAAGTAATACTGTCCCACAAATATGATTTATACACTTATATTAAAATACTTAACCCTAATGATGTTCTAAGTAATAAAAATATGCAATATCAGCTTGCATTGTAAAGCTAACATTTGCTAGAAATACATGTTATTTCCTGTTTGTTTAAGCCACACAATAAATTCAGCTGCATTTTTCAGGTGAGTAAAGGGAGACACTAAGAGGTTAAATAACTACCCAAGGAGACAGTGACTGTGCCAGGATATGAATCCAATCAGTATGATTTCGAAGCCCAAACACTTAACAATGTTATGTTCTTTTATAGCTACAAATCCAGATAGACAGATAGATAGACAGACAGACAGATGTATGTGAGCATGCTCAGTCGTGTCCAACTCTTTGCAACCCCATGGACTGTAATCAGACTTCTCTGTCCATGGAATTTTCTGGGCTAGAATACTGGAGTGGGTTGCCATTTCCTTCTCCAGGGGTTCTTCCTGACCCAGGGATTGAACCCACATCTCTTATGTCTCCTGCACTGGCAGGTGGATTCTTTACAACTAGCGTCACCTGGGAAGATAAATAGTTACCAGCACCAGAATAAGTATGTATCAAGGAATCTGACTGAACATTAATAAGAAATAAAACAGCTTAATAGTAAAGCACTTTCAATAGTTAATTACACTAACAGAATAGCCATAAATATACCATAGTTTAAAAACAACTAATGAAAGTTTATAAGTACATTTATATATTTACAACAATGCTAAAGGGCTTTAGTAGGCTGAATTTTTAAAAGAATATCTACATCTACAGTACATTTAAGCCTTACCATTTAAATATAAATCTATTTCCTCACTTCCCTTAATATTACTATGGACTTTGAATTTTAATTAATGCAAATACTAAGGGAAAAATGAACTTTTCTCAATGAGGTGAATGAAAACAATGAAGAAATAAACTTTGCCTCTCATTTTTTTATAAATTGATTTTAGCCTTTGCTGCATTAAATATAATTCACTGCATGTGGCATATTTTTTATTTAGTTAGGTAACTAATGTGGCTATAAGAAATAAAAATGAATTTCATATATCACATCACCATAGAAAAGTCACAGACAGCAAAATATTATTTTGCCAAATTTGGGCAACAAGGAAACTATAAGGAATTATTTAAAGCTTCATAAACTACCAGAGAATGTGCAACAGCAAAAAAAGAAAGGTATTTATCTTTCATTCTCTTTAATTTTCTATTGCATTGTACCTCAGCTCTACAGATGTATAATGTCAGCAACAAAAATAATATGAAATAACTGAATTAATCTTAAACCTAGCAGAGAAGTATGATTCCCAAAGGGAAATATATTTCTAAAAGCACTCTGCCTGTCGGAATAATAATAACTTATTTTAATTTAAAACAGCTTTTAGCTAATAGAGTTATTAAAAGGTTCCTTTTGCCTATGTCAGCAAAAAAATTAAAATAATACTTTGGGTTATCTTCATGACATTATATTCTTGGATTATTAGATATGCACCAAAGCACAAGCAATAACAGAAAAACAGAGATAAACTGGACTTCATCAAAACTGAAAACTTTTGTGTTTTTAAGAACACTGTCTAGACAGTGAAAAGACAGCCTATACAATGGGAGAGAATATTTGCAAATCATATGTCTGATAAGGGCCTCATAATTAGAATACCGGCTTCCCTGGTAGCTCAATGGTAAAGAATATACCTGCCAATGCAGGAGACGCGGGTTCGATCCCTGGGTTGGAAAGATCCCCTGGAGAAGGAAATGGCAACCTGCTGCAGTATTCTTGCCTGGGAAATTCCATGGACATAGGAGCCTGAAGGGCTACAGTCCAGGGGTCACAAAAGAGTTAGACAGGACCTAGCAATTAAATAACAACAATGACTAGAATATATGAAGAACTCAGAATTCAACAACAACAAAACCAAATAATCCAAATAAAAAGTGAACAAAGAACTTGAATAGACATTTCTCCAAAGACATACAAATGTGAAATAGGCACATGAAGAGACCAAAAAAAAAAGAACAAATATTTGTACACTCACATTCATCACAATATTACTTAGTCAAAAGATGTAAGCAACTCAAGTATTCATCAACAGATGAATGGATCAAAAAATGTAGTATACATATACAACAGAATATTATTCAGCAATAAAAAGGAAGGATATTCTGACATATGTTAAAACATGAAAGAACCTTGAAGACATTATGCTAACTGAAAAAACCCAATCACTCAAGGACAAATTCTGAAAATTCCACTTATCTGAGGTATCTAGAGTAATCCATTTATCTGAGATAATTCCACTTATCTAGAGTAATCATATTCAAAGTGACAGAAAGTAAAAGAGTGACTGCCAGGAGCTGGTGCTGAGGAATGAAGATTTATTATTTAATGGTTATATAGTTTTAGCTTTGAAAATGGAAAAACTTTCGAGATGAATGGGAATGATGAATGCACAGCAATGTGAATGCACTTAATGAAACTCAACTTCCTTCTTTTAAGGAAAAGTTTATGTTACGTACATCCCACCATTTTAAAAATTATTCTTTAAATGGTCAAGAACTTGAATAGACATGTCTCCAAAGACTATATACAATGGCCAACAACTTCATCACTAGTCATGAGGAAAATACAAATCAAAATGACAATGAGAAATATTTCTATACCTATCACCACAGCTAGAAGCTTTTAAAAAATGTAAAATAGCAAGTGTTGGCAAGAACATAGAGAAACTGGAAATTATCCCCAGTACTGTTGGGAATGTGAAATCATGCAGCCCCCATGGAAAACAATTTGAACAACTTGGAAGTCCCCAAAAGGTTAAACATAAAATTACCAAATGGCTGAGCAATCCCTCTTCTAGTTGATACAAAAAATAACCAAAAACTTGAAATCCCCCCAAGAAAACATGTACAGTAATGTTCTCAGTAGCAGTAATCACAATAGCCAAAAAAGGTGGGAAAAAAGCAATGTGCATCAATAAATAAATGGGTAAAACTACTGGGATAGATGTATACAATGGAATAATACTCATCAGTAAAAAGGAATGAAGTACTGATAGATACTATAACAAGAATTAATATTAAAAATATTATGGCTAAGTGAAAGAAGCCAGGCACAAAGTCACACATTTTATAATACCATTTATATGAAATATTCAGAGTAAGTAAATACATAAAGAAAGCAGATAAGAGATTGCCAGGGGCTTGAGATAACTGCTTAATAAATATGATATTTTCTTCTGGAGTGATGAAAAAATTTTGAAACTTGATGAAGCTGATGGTCACACCATATTATGAAGGTACTAAATGCCACTGAATTGTAACCTAAAATGGTTAATATTATGCTATGTGAATTTCACCCCAATTTAAGACAAACCCTCTAAAAATGGGGTTATGGATGGAAGCAATACATAAATAACAGAAAAATATTAAGCAAATTACTTCACAAAATCCCCATGCACTATTATATAAGTATTAAAATAATTTGGAAAGCATAATAAAATAACTTTATAAAAGTAAATTAAAACAATTATATATAAATATTTGAAAAAAAATTGCAATGTTAAAAAAAACAAAAAAACCCAGAGATGGTTTTTTCCTTAAAGTCATGGAAACAAAGCATTTATATGTGTGTGTCTGTGCTCAGTAACTCAGTCATGTCTGACTCTTTGCTGTCCATGGAATTTTCCCGTCAAGAATACTACAGTGTGTTTCCATTTCTTACTACTGGGATCTTCCCAAACCAGGAATCAAATCTGTGTTTTCTGCGTTGCCAGGCAGAATCTATCAGCTGCACCACCTGGGAAGCCCTATAAATAATCATTATCTATCTAATCTATCTGAAATACATTTTTTGTCCAGTGAAATTTTTGGCTAAAGAAAATTTAGTAGTAAAAAGCTTTGGAAAACAGGATGGTTCTTTTTACTCAACAAACATAAAATAACAAAATATAATACTATGATTATAATAGACAAGCTCTGAATTTTTTGGATTCCATCGTACAGATATCTCCTGCAGCTTCTTTACACATTGAACACAGCACTAAGCTGTGGCTTTTGGCTAAGGGTTCCTGGATCCTCCCTGTTCACATTAACACTACTTCTGCATTGATAGTCAAGAGTTAGGTCTAAGAATCAGATATTTCTTGCCTGTTAGTAGTATTATAATCTTGAGCATTTTACTTAACTTCTTTGTATATTTGGCTGTACCTAAAAAGGAAGCAATTGTGATTCCTCCCTCACAGTTGTCTTGAAATGAGACAACGAATATAAACTATGAGTACAGTACCTCAAGCACAGAAAATGCAAGTGTCAACCAACTCATGTGTTAGAGCCTCAATCAGGGCACAGCAAAACTTCCATTCAGCAGAAATGAATGGAAACCTGCTACCGCCAGTTTCATTGACTCCAGGACATAGCTCATCATTCTGTCTTTCTCAACTCTGAGTGCAAATTTGAGTCATTTGGGCAGACTTAAAGAACCAAGAATCAACCTAGGACCTAAACTAAGAGATTGATTTAATTATTTTAGGGAGTGGCCTAGACATCCATATTTTTAAAAAAGCTTTCCAGGTGGTTTTAAAATGCAGGTAGTATTAAAATTTTTGTCTAGATCAGCCCCAGGCCCTCTCTCTAAAGATTCCTCATCTTACCACAGCTTTTCTGTGAGTGCTATTCAGACACTCTCCATTTAGAAAAAGTAGAGTAAAGATTTAAGGAACAAGGAACAATTTAGAAATGAAGAAGGTTATTGAAAAATTACAACTTGAAAGAAATTTTTTTTTAAAGAAAGACCAAAATTCCTTTTTAAAAAAAATAAGAAGAAAAAAGTAGCAAGATAGAGAAAGAAAACAGATAAAAGGATTTCAGGATCAAAAAACTGAGATGGTAATAGTTAGCACTTACAATGCTCTTTTAATGTGCTTTAATTCCTATTACATGTGCCTCCATTACACATGATCTCATTTGATATTTACAACAATCCAATGAAGTATTATTATTTCACTTTTACATATGAGAAAAATGAAGCACTCTCTAAGGTTAAGTGAATTAACCAAAGCCATACATTTAAACAGTGGCAGAGTTGGAATTTCAGCCAACGACTGATTCCAAACCCATTTTCTTAAACCTTATGCTATATCACCTTGTCAAAAACAAACAAAAACTTACCAGATATAAGGCATACACAAAATCTTTATCTCTTATTTCTAAATTCAAATGTAAAGTGATCACTTACTATTATTAAAAATAAGTTATAAGCAGTGATTTTTTCAGAATACTGAGATTACACATAATTTCTAAATTTAATTTGTCTGTATTTGCTAAGTTTCCTATAGCAAATATGTATTCATTCTCAAATAAGAAAAAGTAGGAGTTTCTTAAAGCAAGTACATCACAGAATTTTTATAGTTCACAGTCCTTAATAAATACATATTATCTTCCAAAAATACTCAGACAACAAAAAAAAACTTCTTTAATAAAATATATTTTCCACAAGAGGCTCATCTTTCTTAATTTTCTTCCCTATAGTAAACATACATTGAAGTGAAAGAAAAAATAATTACCTGTACACTGTCCTCCATTGGTTGGATCTCCATAATAACCTGGCATGCAGTCTTGACACTGCTTTCCTGTGGTAAGATTTTTACACTGTTCGCACACATTATTATTGATGCAAGTGCTATGTCCATTACACTGGCAAGCTAAAGAAAATAGTAAAAAAAAAAAAAAAAAAAGGTTGATAATATCTACATAACAATATCAAGTATAACTGCCATAAAGACAAAGAATTTATTTTACAAATCTGAATGACAGCAAAGTACAAATGGCATTTCCCAAGTGTTTTTTCTTTCTTTTTTTTTTTTAATTAATTAATTTATTTATTTTTAATTTTTACTTTACAATTCTGTATTGGTTTTGGCATAGATTGACATGAATCCACCACAGGTGTACATGCGTTCCCAAACATGAACCCCCCTCCTACCCCCCTCCCCACAACATCTCTCTGGGTCATCCCCGCGCGTCAGCCCCAAGCGTGTCAGCCCCAAGCGTGTCATGGGACAAATTCTGCCTATGATCTGTAAAACATAATGGCTAAAAATTAAAGTGAAACAGAAAAGTTATCACTAAGGAATGAAAAGTCAAAGTGTTATTCGCTCAGTCATTCGATTCTTCTCAACCCCAGGGACTGTAGCCCACCAGGCCCCTCTGTCCATGGAATTCTCTAGGCAAGACAATGGAGTGGGTAGCCATTCTCTTCTCCAGGAAATCTTCCCAAACCAGGGATCAAACCTGGGTCTCCCAAACTGCACGCACATTCTTTACCATCTGAGCCACCAGCAGGGAATACATTTTAACATAGTCCTTAAAGATGCATGTGACTATTATGTCTATTAAGTTAACACAAGAATAAATAACATAGCTCTGATAAAGATGCTAAAATGTATCAACTGTCCTTAGGTATAATAAAAAAGGATCAATAAACACAGAAAATACATTACTGTAAAATTTAACATAGTACTTTTAAATTAATTTGCGTAAATGTTATCTTCTTTGGCAAGAAAAGCTTCAAGGCTTACTAGAAATTTTACTTGAAATGTGAACTAAAACAAAGAAATCTGAAGCACGAGATATTTTATATCTTCATATGAGATCTAATATATTTTCATATTAATATTACAATAGAATTTTAAAATTTCAGATGGGAAGTAAAGTTTATATATGAAAGCTCCTATTTATTGTCTATTGGAGGCATAATATTAACTTACTTTGGTAACTTTTTGTAGAAATATCATTATCATTTTCATCATCATTACAACTACGCATTTAATTAGCGCCCTCACCTCAAACCAGGAAAGCCACTATTAAATCGATTGCAATAGTCTGTGCTGTGATCTATTCTGCTTTGTCAGTTCACATACTGCATCAGTTTTCTTAAATATTGTAACTACTACCCCACTGCAAGATAGAACACCAAGTGGTATACATGAATTACATAATTTAATCCTCACAACAATTTCGTATAGAAGGTACTATTCTCAGGGTTGTTTCCAAGCTCAAGAAGCCGAGATTAAGCAACACATCTAATCAGTGGCAGCAGCAAATGCACAATCAGGATGTATGAGTCAAAGATCAAATATTAAATTTCATACATAGTCGATGCAGAAAATTTGAAAGTAAGAGGAAAAATCCCAAGAGACTAGGTCATCAACATGAGTTAACATCAAAGGGTAAAGAAAAAAGTAAAAAAATAAATACCTATGTCTTACAGAAATTTTCAGAGGCATAATTCTACTATAACATAGTATAAAAATGGCATGCAGCCATCAGGAAAAAATGTACAATAATCTTACTCCTAATAAAACTGAAAGAATTACAATATAGTTTTCAAACTTTATATTATAAAACAGCTAGGAGAAAATTTAATAACAAGAAAAACATTCATAATAAAGTAAGTAAAATAAGAACTCAAACATTGTATCTAAGTGAAGTGAAGTGAAAGTTGCTCAGTTATGGCTGACTCTTTGTGACCCCAAGGACTATACAGTCCATGGAATTCTCCAGGCAAGAATACTGGAGTGGGTAACCTTTCCCTTCTCCAGGGGATCTTCCCAACCCAGGGACTGAACTCAGGTCTCCTGCATTGCAGGTGGATTCTGTACCAGTTGAGCCACAAGGGAAGCCCAAGAATACTGGATTCAGCAGCCAACCCTTCTCCAGGGGATCTTTCTGACCCATATCTAGAATGACCACAATTATGTTTTGAAATGTATAAATACACCCATGGAAAATGGTAGTTATCTTTAGTAATATTTTTCTACATCATCAATTTTCTTTATGGAGAACTTTAGTAAGATTTTTCTACATCATCAATTTTCTACCATAAATTCATATTACTATTATAATAAGAAAAATAATGATAAGAACTTTAATTTTTTTTAATTGTGCTTAAAATTTTAAGTCATTTTTTATAGAAAATTTTATGTAAGGCCACTAGGATTGATTCACTCAGGTTAAAAACAAAATTTATTCAGTTCTTACTACATGTAAAGTATTATCTGAAAAAGTCAGAATAAGATATAGGTTACTACAAGTATTTTTATGAAAGCCCTGGCTACATTTTTTTCATCAGAAACATAAATGCCTTAACTTCTGAATAAAATTACTAAATTAGTAATCTCACCTAATATCCTCCTCAAAGATTACCAATGAAATAATAAGAAAACTTGCTAGCAACAATGGGAATTGTATGATGTTGTTGTAGTTGCTCTCTGTTGTGCCCTACTCTATGTGACCCCATGGACTGCAGCACACCAGGCTTCCCTGTCCTTCACCATTTCCCAGAGCTTGCTCAAACTCATGTCCATTGACTTGGTGATGGCCATCCAACCATCTCGTCCTCTGTCATCCGCTTCTTATCCTTCCTTCAGTCTTTCCCAGCATCAGGGTCTTTTCTAATGATTTGGCTCTTCACATCAGGCGGCCAAAGTATTGGAGCTTCCGCTTCAGCATGAGTCCTTCCAATGAATACTCAGGACTGATTTCCTTTAGGATTAACTGGTTGGATCTCCTTGCAGTCCAAGGGACTCTCAAGAGTCTTCTCCAACACCACAGTTCAAAAGCATCAGTTCTTCAGAGCTCAGCTTTCTTTATAGTCCAACTCTCATATCCATATATGACTACTAGAAAAACTATAGGTTTGACTAGATGGACTTTTATTGGCAAAGTGATGTCTCCGCTTTTTAATACACTGTCTGGGTTTGTCATAGTTTTTTCCCCAAAGAGCAAGCATCTGTTAATTTAGTAGCTACAGTCACCATCTGTAGTGATTTTTGAGTCCAAGAAAATAAAGTTTGTCACTGTTTCCACTATTTTTTCATCTATTTGCCATGAAGTGATGGGATCAAATGCCATGATCTTAGTTTTTTGAATGCTGAGTTTTAAACTAGTTTTTTCACTCTCCTCTTTTATCAAGAGGTTCTTTCGTTCCTCTTCAGTTTCTGCCATAAGAGTGCTGTCATCTGCATATTATCTGAGGTTATTGATATTACTCCCAGCAATCTTGATTTCAGTTTGTGCTTCATCCAGTATGGCATTTTGCAATAATAAGTTAAACAAGCAGAGTGACAATATACAGCCTTGACGTAATCCTTTCCCAATTTGGAACCAGTCTGTTGTTTATCTGGTTCTAACTGTTGCTTCTTGACTGGCATATGTGTTTCTAGGAGGCAGGTAAGGTGATCTGGTATTCCCATCGCTTTAAGAATTTTCCACAGTTTGTTGTGACCCATACAGTCAAAGGCTTTAGTGTAGTCAATGAAGCAGAAGTAGCTGTTACCCTGGAATTCTCTTGCTTTTTCTATGATCCAACAGATGTTGGGATGACAACTACATAAATAAAACTAGAAAGTAGCAACCTAGTATATCTCTTGGAATTAAAGGACAACTTCTGGCATAATGCCACTCAACTGTAACCTTCCTAAAAGTGAGAAGTTCTGAAGGCAGCTCTGGGTTATGGCGCAATCAAGAAGCATATCATTGGTATGCCTCCATATTGCTACTAGAATGTGATACAGCAAAGTCTAAGGTTCCAAGTAATGAATATACCATACAGAAGGCTGATATAATTTAGACCTAACTGCTACAAAATTTTCCAGAAAAAAAAAATATATGGTCATTTTTGCAGTTTGTAACTAGTATGGCAGCAACGGCAAAGAAGGCATGTGATAGAGAGCAGGATCCAGGAGTAACGACTGTATCAAACATACAAGAAAAGGATATACCACAAAACCTAGGAGGATGCTCTATTCTCCAATACCATTGGCTTGTTGGATCAAAAGGTAATGTAAGCTTGTACCTAACAGTTCTTCCAGGATTCACTGTTACTTGAACAGTTCTAATAACAATTTGGTTCTGTAACATGAGTAAAACTAAAGAGAAGTCATCCATATTGTTTTGTTTAAATTTTAAAACTAGTCCAGATGGCTCTTCACTTATATACATACAAACAGAAAAAAAACTGAAAATAGAACATAATGAAAAATACAACATTTGATATGCAAATAAAATACATAGTTTTGAAAAATATGTGTTCTCTAAAACAGATGTAAGACATTAAAAAATATATGCTTGGCATTCTCAATAAAATTCAAAAAACTACACACAGAAAGTCAAGACTGAAATTTACTCAAAACTTTTTTTTCAAAACATAGCCCTTTAAAAGAAAAGGGAATTATCATTGCTAAAAATAAAATGGATTCAAAAGAAAAATGTTAAAGAGAAGCTTGAGCTAGTGACAGAACCTTACTATACATGGAACTAGACAAGCAAGAGCTAGTGGGTTTGGGTTTCAAAACCCAGAGGACCAGAAGATATAATCTCTGGCATACTTAAGAGATAACCTGAACCATATTTATAATGCTTAAAGCCTTCAAGTGTAGCCTCTCTCTGTGTAAAAGGTACTAAAATACATCAAAGCCCAAAGAAGCAGAAAAGAACATTAAGTCCACTGGCATATTGTACAGAAGACAAAAGTCACTTATGAGAGCCTGTGCCGATCAGATGGGTTGGGTTGAAATTCATTGTCTATATGGTAGAGAAACCTCAACATGAAACAACAGTATTAAAACCTGCTCTGTAAATAAGAAAAGCCTCATGCATCTTGCAAAAGCAGATATAAATGGCCTCCTGAAATATTTCTTCAACTCAGGTCACACAAGTATGTCAGGCTCTGCAGACCATGGAACCTCTTCACAACTACCATTGTGGCCTTTGTAGTACAAAAGTAACCACATACAATATACAGACAATTGATAATAGCTCTAATCCAGTAAAACTGTATTCATAAAAATAGGCAATCAACAGGTTTGGCCATCAGACCTTGGTCTGCAAATCTTTGATACAGAAAAAAAAAAAAAACCACTTACTGAATTAAACCTCAAAATGAAAAATTATAAGATGCATAAAGGAGAGTCAGGAAAAAGAAGGGAGATAATAAAAATGAGAACTGACACCCTAAGAATTTGAGTAAAAGCACAGGTACAAGACAATAAAAGTATTCAAAACAAAAGCAAAAAAACTGAGAAAACCAAGTTTAAGGAAGTAAAGGTGGGTATTACTAGATTACAGTCTCATCAAAAAGAAAATATCAAAAAAATATAAAAATTATAAAAAATAACTAATGGAAGTGATAAAAATAGAACAATAACTGAAATGAAGGACTTCCCTGATGGTCCAATGGTTAAGGCCCCATACTTCCACTGCAGGGGGCAGAGGTTCAATCCCTGGTTGGGGAACTAAGATTCTGCATGCCTTGCAGTGTGGCTAAAAGAAACAAAAAGTAAAACAAAATTCTACAAATACTGGGGGCGGGGGAAGCATTACAAAAACTGAAATGAAAATATACTACAGAGAGGGATTCAACAGTAAATCTGAACTGTCAGAAGAATTAGAAAATGTGAAGAGAGATCAATAGAAACCATGTCAGCTGAAGGACAGAGAAAACAAAATGAAGAAAAATGAACAAAGCCTCAGTTAATTGTGGGAAACCATGAAAAGCGCCAATCTATATGTAATGGGAATGTTGGGGGATAGGAAAGAGACAAAGAAGGCTAAAATTTACTTAAAGAAATAATTCCTTAAAAGTCACCAAATTTGATAAAAATATTAATCTACACATCCAATAAGCCTGAATATTCACTGGAAGGACTGATGCTGAAGCTGACACTCCAATACTTTGGCCACCTGATGCAAAGAACTAACTGACTCATTTGAAAAGACCCTGATGCGGGGAAAGACTGAAGGTGGGAGGAGAAGGGGATGACAGAGGATGAGGTGGTTGGATGGCATCACCGACTCGATGGACATGAGTTTGAGTGAACTCGGGGAGTTGGTGATGGACAGGGAGGCCAGGTGTGCTGCAGTCCATGGGGTCACAGAGTCATATACCACTGAGCAACAGAACTGAACCAAGAAGCCTAATGAACTTTAACTACAATATATATGAAGAGATTGACAAATACATTTTAATAACAGTGATGAAAGGCAAAGACAAGTAAAAAATCTTGAAAGCAGCAGGAGAAAATATTACTTCTCACTTACAAAAATCCCAGTAAGATTAATAACTAACTTTTAATCAAGAAAAATGGAGGTCAGTAGGCATTAGAATAATATATTCAAAGTTCTCAAAAAAAACACATGGTCAACCAAAAATTTTCTACCAACAAAACCACTTTTCAAAAATTAAAGTGGTTTTTTGTATTTCCATACAAATCTTGAAATTATTTGTTCTAGTTCTGTGAAAAATATCGCCGGTATCTTGATAGGGATTGCATTGAATTTGTACCACTTCACACCAGTCAGAATGTCTGCGATCCAAAAATCTGCAAGCAATAAATGCTGGAGAGGGTGTGGAGAGAAGGGAACCCTCCTACACTGTTGGTGGGAATGCAAACTAGTACAGCCACTATGGAGAACAGTGTGGAGATTCCTTAAAAAGTTGCAAATAGAACTGCCTTATAACCCAGCAATCCCACTGCTGGGCATACACATGGAGGAAACCAGAATTGAAAGAGACACATGTACCCCAATGTTCATCGCAGCACTGTTTATAATAGCCAGGACATGGAAACAACCTAGATGTCCATCAGCAGATGAATGGATAAGAAAGCTGTGGTACATAGACACAATGGAGTATTACTCAGCCGTTAAAAAGAATACATTCGAATCAGTTCTGATGAGATGGATGAAACTGGAGCCGATTATACAGAGTGAAGTAAGCCAGAAAGAAAAACACCAATACAGCATACTAACACATATATATGGAATTTAGAAAGATGGCAATGATGACCCTGTATGCAGGACAGCAAAAAAGACACAGATGGGTATAGCGGACTTTTGGACTCAGTGGGAGAGGGAGAGGGTGAGATGATTTGGGAGAATGACATTGAAACATGTATAATATCATGTAAGAATCGAATTGCCAGTCTATGTCCGATGTAGGATATGGCACGCTTGGGGCTGGTACGCGGGGATGACCCAGAGAGATGTTGTGGGGAGGGGGGTGGGAGGGGGGTTCATGTTTGGGAACGCATGTACACCCGTGGTGGATTCATGTCAATGTATGCCAAAACCAATACAGAAATGTAAAGTAAAAAAAATAAATTATATTAAAAAAAAAATAAATAAATAAATCTCCTTACCTACAAAAAAAAAATAAATAAAAAATAAGTTAAAAAAAAAATTAAAGTGGAACATTCACAGATAAACAAAATTGAGAGAATTCACTGCCAGGAGATATAACTTACAAGAAATACTAAAGCAAGCTCTTTAAGGAGAAAGCATGTGATACCAGACAGTAATTTAACTCCACAAAATAAAACAAAGAGCACCAATAACATATCTGTCATTTATAAAAGAAGGTAAAAACGTATATTTTGTCTCCTTTCTTCTTTTACCTGATTTTTACAGGTTGCATTTTAAATGATATAAGGGTAAAATTATTGGGCCTATAAAACATAAAATGTAAAGTACTTCCCAGTAACAGCACAGAGGAAATACATGGGGAAAAAAATCTATATTGGTCTAAGGATATAATGTGGTATTACTAGATGGTAACACAGATTCACAGGAACAAATGAAAAAAACTAGAAACTGTAAATACAAAGATTAACGAAAGCTAAAAGTAAATACTCATCCTTCTTTTTTCTCTCAGATTCTTTAAAAGACATGAACTTATCTAAAGTGATAACTGTAAAATGTACTCTTTGGTTTGCAACATATATCGATGTAATATGTATGACGATACCACAAAAAGAGAAGAAAGAAATTAGACCTATAAAAGTAATATCATTTTATCTCATTGGAATTATGTTAGCATAAATGAAGAATATTTTAATAAGTTAAGATATATTAAGAAAACCCTGGAGTAACCACTAAGAATATAGCTCATAAAATATAATGAAAAAGTTATTAAAAATTAAAATGCGATATTATAAAATATTTACTTACTGCAAAATAAATAAATAAATGAAAAGTGGAAGAACCAAATTCATCATATACAGGGGAAAAATAACATAAATCCAATTACATCAAAAATAACATTAAATGTGAATAGATCAAATGATTCAATCAAAAGGCAGAGAAGACAGACTAGATGAAAGACAAAGAGCTAACTATGTATCCTTTATAGGAGACACATGTAAATATTTACATACAAACAGCAACAAGAAAGTTGGGATGTTACCAGAGATGAAGAGGGACATTTTATAATGATAAAGAGGACAATCCATCAATAAGATACAGAAACTGTAAACATACATGTATCTAACAACAGAGCCTTAAACCACATGGAGCAATCACTGACAGAAATTAAAATAGAAATAGAGAATTCCACAAAAATAGTTGGAGACTTCAATACTTCACTTTCAATAGTGAATAAAAGAACTAGACAGATGATCAGCGAGGGATTAGAAGACTTAGAAAACGCTATAAACCAATTGGACCAAATAGAAATAAATTTAAAAATCCATTTAACAACAGAATATACTTCATTATCAATTACACATAAAAAACCTCATCAGGTCTTAAATGTCAATACATTTAAAAGGACTGAAGTAATATAAAGTATGTTCTCTAACTACAACTGAATGAAATTAGAAATCTATGGAAAAACCACAAATTATGGAAATTAAGCTACACATTTCTAAGTAACAAATGGATCAAAAACAATCATAGGAAACTTAAAAATTACTTTCAGGTAAACTAAAATAAAGCATAACATACCAAAAATCTTACAAGATGCGGCCAAAAGACTGTTCAGCAAGAGATTTATATTGTAAAAGCCTTCATTCAAAAACAAAAAAGGTCTCATATCAACCTAACTTTGCACCTTAATAAACTAAAAACTTAATAGAAAACTAAACTGAAAGCAAGCAGAAGAAAGGAAATTAATAAAAATCACAGTGAAAATAAATAAAATGCAGAGTAGGAAAAGAATAAAGAAAATCAATAAAGCCAAATACAAACTGTTACTTGCCATGTGCAACAAAATCAACAAAGCTTTAGCTAGACTAACAAAGAAATTTAAGAAGACACATTATTAAAATCAGTAACGAAAGATGAGACATACCACTGATAAAGACTGGGAAAAAAGACTGTAGGGAAACACTATGAGCAGCTGCATGTCAATAAAGCAGATAACCTAGATGAAAGGGGGAGATTCCTAGGAAGATACTACCAAGAAAATATGCATAGGCTATAACAGTAAGGAGACTGAGTTAGAAATCAACAAAGTGCCAGGAAAGAGTAGCCCAAAAGCAGGAGGCTTAAATCAGTAATTCTACCAAACTCTTTAAGGAGAATTAACAATTAGTCACAAACATTTCCAAAACACGGAGGCAAAGCGAACTTAACAAACTAGGAACAGCAGGCAATTGTTTAACCTGATAGAGGACATGTATAAAAACTTCATAGCTAACGTCATATTTAATGGTGAAAGACTGACAGCTTTCTTTTTAAGGTCAGGACCAAGACAAAATTGTCCTCACTTGTCACTTCTAACAGCAATGTACTAGAGGTTCTGGACAGGGCAATTAGGCAAGAAAAAGGAAAAAAAAAAAAAAAAAAGCAACCAGATTTAAAAAAAAGAAAACTAAATTTGCTTGCACATGACATAATCTCGCATATAGAAAACTAAGAAATCTATAAAAATTATTTAATCTACTAATGTCCTCAACGTTACAGGTCATTTACAGAGAAATCAGTTTCATTGTACAGATATACATTTACAATGAAAAATTTGAAAATGAAGTTAAGAAAACTACAAAATATCATTGAAAAAAGTTAGTGAAAAGGCATCTGTATTCATGAATTAAAAGACTTCATATTAGGATAGCAATTCATCCTAACTGATCTGCATATTTAATGCAAATTCCAAAAGATTTCTTTTTTATAGGAATGAATACCAGGTCCTAAAATTCATAGTGAGAAACAGAAGCCCAAAACTAGGGAAAAAAGTCTTGATAACAACAGAGTTAAAGGTACTGACACTTCCCAATTTCAAAACTTATTTCAATCAAACCATGTATCATTGTCATAAGGATAGACATGTAGATCATGAAATAGAATTAGATACAGAAATAATACCATACATCTATGGCCTATTGATATTCAACAAAGGTGTCAACAAGTTTAAACGGGGAAATAAGAGTCTTTTCAACAAATGGTGCTGGGACAGCTTGATATTCACATACAGAAGGATGAATTTGGACCCACACTTCACAACATATAAAAATTAACTAAAAATGATCAAAAACTTAAGAACTAAAATTATAAAAATGTTAGAAGAAAATATAGATACAAATCTTCATGATTTTGGATTACGTGACAGTTTCTTAGATATAACATCAAAAGCTTAAGTAACTAACAGAAAAAGATATTCTAGACACCATCAAAATGAAAAATTTAAAAAAACTGTGTCTCAAATGACACCATCAAGAAAGTGAAGACACAACCCACAAAATAGGGGGAAATATCTGAGAATCATATGTCTTATAAGGATCTCATACTCAGAACATATAAATAACTCTTACAATTCTACAATTTAAAAAACAACTTAATTTTTTAAGTGGACAAATGATTTAAACAGACATTTCCCATAGAAAGAACATGAGTAGCCATTAAGCAAATGAAAAGAACATCATAAGTCATAAGAGAAATATGAAACAAAACCACAATGAGCTACCACTTCACATCAAGTAGGAGGATAATAAAGAAAATCATGAATAACCAGTATTGGTGAAGAGAGTTATTAGATCCAATACACACTGCTGGCTATAACATAAAATGATGCAATAGCTCTGGAAAAAGTCTGGCAATTCCTTAAAAGGTTAAATATACATGTACCATTTACCAAAAACATCAACTCCTAGATAAATACCAAAGAGAAAACATGTTCACACAAAAACTTACATACAAACATTCATAGCAGCAATATTCATAACAGCAAAAGAGTGGAAATAAGCTGAGGATCCATAAACCAATGAGGTATAAATATGTGGTATGCAATTTAATATTGAAAGTGAAGTGAAAGTATCAGACGCTCAGTTGTATCCAACTCTCGGAGACCCCATGAACTGTAGCCCACCAGGCTCCTCTGTTCATGCGATTTGCCAGGTAAGACTACTGGAGTGGATTGCCATTTCCTTCTCCAGAATTTAATATTACTCAGTCATAAAAAAGATGTAAAGATATACGCCACAGCATGGATAAACCTCAAAAATGTATGCTAAGTGAAAGAAGTCAGATACTAAAAGATATATGACTGCGTTTAAATGAAATGTCCAGAATAGACATATACACAGAGAAAAGAAAGTAGATTAGTCATTTTCAGGTATCAGAGGGGAAAATGAATAGAAAGTGACTGGTAAAGGGTATGGAATTTTGTTTGGGGGTAATTGAAGTGCTCTGGAATTATATGATGGTGATAGTTGCACACCCACTAGCCATACTAAAATCCATGGAATTGTACACTTTAAAATGAAAGATTGTATGTGTCAATAAACAAAACAGAACTAATTAGATGAGAAGAAAAATAATTCACCCTAATTCTTGCCATCTCTGTATGTACACCATCGATAATATTACTTTATCCTTGCTCTCACTGAAAAAGTACAATTTCTTCCCACTTTCTGAACATGGATTGGCATCAAGACTTTTTCAGAACAGTAGACTGTAGAAGTGATGGTATGGAAATTTTGAGCTTAGGCCTCAAGAGGAAAATATACTCTGCTCTCTCTTTGTCAGAGTTCTATTTTAAAAATACCATGTAGAGCAGCCCAGTCTACCGGAGGATAACAGACCAAATACAGCAGAGAACAATCATTTGTAGCTGAGGACTCCGAGATCAATCATTCAGTTCAGACTACCAGATATGTGAGTAAAGAATTCTGAGATCACCCAAAATCAGTAAAGCGGCCAGATATCTTGAACCACAAGAGAAAAATCAGGATTGTCTGGCAGAACTGCCTAGCAGAATTCAGGAAAACAGATGATATAGAATCATGAATAAAACTGTTTTAATATAGAAATCCTGAAGTGTTCTGTTAAATAATGATAATTAAAACATAGTTCTAAGAGAAAATTGGAAAAATGTGAAGAAAGAATAAGCGAATTGAAATACTGATCAAGGAAGATACAAGGATGTAAAATACAGACAAGACAGTAAGAAAAGACGGGGACATGGTGAAAAAGCCTAACATGAGTGAAGCAAAGCCTTCAAATAGGATAGATGCAATATCTGAAGAGAATGGCAGAAAAGTTTACAAACGTGATGAGAAACATCTACAGAGCAAACAGACGCCGTATTTTCAAAAAGGAAACTAATACTTAGGCATGTCATGTATTTTAAAAAGTCAGAGGGAAGAGAAAGACATGCTGCTTTCAAAAGAGAAACAAAAAACCTGATAAAGGATTCTTAAGAGAAAGTAGAAGCCGGAAGAATAGGAAATTAAATCTTCTAATTACTAAAAAAATATATCCATCAACATAGAATGCTATTACCAGTAAAAATATCCTTCAAATATGGACACACAATAAAAAATTTTTCAGATGTATGAAAGCAACTTATAGCCACAATTTAGAAACACACCATTTTAAAATGTTACATAAAATTTATCAAGCTAAAGAAATGTTACAGCAAAAAAAAAAAAATTCAGATCAATAGGAAACAGCGAAGTTCACAGAAAATGGTCAATACATGGGTAAACAAAAAGATTTTTTATTACTATGATTTCCTTATGAGAAAATTATCCTTTTAAAGTAAAAAAAAATAATGTATTATGTGGTTAATAATATATACAGGAGTATAATATATGGCAATAATTACACAAAGGACAGGAAAAGAACAAATGGATTACACTTTTGTAATATTCTTACCTTATACATGGAGTAGTATAATACTGATTCAAGGTAGACTGTGATAAGATAAAGATGACTATTACAATCACTACAGCAGTCACTAAAAAAAACACAAAAGAGGTATAGCTAAAAATCCAATAAAGTGATAAAAGTGGACTTTAAAAACACTCAATTAATCTAAAAAAGGCAAAAGGAAGAACAAACACAGAGAAAAATAAAGGAAATTTTAAAAACCAATACTCTGAGGGTAGAACTAAACTCAATAATACCAACATTACATTAAATCTAAATGGACTATACAATTTGATAAAAGACAGAGACTATCAGAATAGGTTTTAAAAACAAAAAAGCAAGTAGTGTATGCTATTTACAAGAAATTCATTGTAAATAAAAACACTAGAAGATTTCCACTTCTTCCCATGGAGGATTAATCACTGTGAGAATTGACCTCTACTGTAAACCATAAGGAAACTAAACAAAATCTATGAAATGACTACTTTCAAATATAATAGGCAGTTCAGGAATGGCATCCTTGAGGAAAAAGAAAACAAAACATGACTGCCTTGACTTGCTACCCGGAGGCAGATTTGAGGCTACAGTTCAGGGATGGAACCCCAAACCCACACATAGTTGAGGATAAAGATCAAAGTTCAGGGAGGCCATGGTTCCAGACTTTGTGAGGCAAATATTAGAGAACAGAGAGCTGCACTCAGCAATCTGCAAATGGGTGCCCTTGAATCTTTGGTTGAATAATGACCATAATGTGAAATTCTGTAAAGCTGGAGAAAGAACCATCAGAAAACAGTATGTTAAAACAATGCCAAGAACTCATATAGGATTGGAAATAGCTTGTATTCCCACTAGTCAGAGTGAAGAGACCTCTTAATACAAAGGGCCTCATATAGAGACCACGGAGGGCACTGTCTTAGTAGTGGGAATAAATTAGTACTGAACTTAGGGCTGCTATGTACAGGCCTTGACAAATCTTAAAAACAATCTTCAAAGTAACATAACTTCATAGCAGAATAAAATCCGACACACTAAAAGAAATAAAGCTGAATAACATATAAAAAAAATCACAATGTCCAGAAAATACCATCAAAAATAATCATCCTGGAAATTTTGATCCATGATCAGTAAATACACACACACACACACACACACACACACACACACCCCAATAGAAACAGAGAAAACAGCATACCAGTTGGGATGAGTAGAGAAGGATTTTTAAAACAGCTATTTAAAGTATGCTTCATATACTCAAGAATACAAAGTAAAATATGAAAATGAGGAGAGAAACAGAAAACATAAAATGACTAAAATTCAATTTATAAAGATTAAAAATATATACAAAATTAAAAATAAATGTAGTAAGACAAGAATAGTCTTTCCAACAAATGGTGTTGGGACACTCAGACAGTCATGTACAAAAGAAGTAAATTGGGTCCCTATCTTATCCTACAGACAGTTAACTCAAAACAGATCAAAGACCTAAATGTAAGAGATAAAACTACACATCTAAAAAGAAAATAGAGATGAAAATTTTTGGAATCCTTTATTACACATGATTTCACAGGCATGAAAGCAACAGCACAAGAAAGAAAAGAAAAAACATCATTAAAATTTAAAACTTGTGCTTCAAGGACACTATCAAGAAAGTGAAAAGATAACTGACAGAATGGGAGAAGATACTTGCAAATCAATCTTTGGTAAGGGACTTATTATATTCAGAATATATAAAGAAGCTTTACAGTCCAATAATAAAAAGACAAATATACCCCAATTAAACAATGGGCAAAGAATCTGACGGACATTTCTCAAAAGAAGAAATATTGGTAGCTAATAAACACATAAAAAGATGTTCAACATCATTAGTCACCAAATAACTGCAAATCAAAACCACAGTGAGATACCACTTCACACCCACAATGATGACTATAATCAAAACAATATGAAACAAGCAGTGTGTGCAAGGATGTAGAATAATTGCAACCCTCATGCCTTGCTGGTGGAAATGTAAAATAATATAGCAGCTTTCAGTCGAGTGGTTCTTCCAAAGGGTAAACACAGTTACCATTTGACCCAGATATCCCATTCCCAGTGTAATGAAAATATGTCCACACATAAACTTGTACATAGTATTCAAGAAGCATATTTTAAAAACCAAAAATCAGAAACACTCAGAAGTCCACCAAATAGCGAATGAATAAATAAAACATGGCATATTCACATAATGGAATATTATTTGGTAATAAAGAGAAGTGAAGTACTGATATAGGCCACAACATAGATAAACCTTGAAATCATCATGCCAGTATGAAAGAAGCCAGTCAAAAAAACTACAACTAATTTATTAAGATGATCAGAATAGGCAATCCATAGCTGACAAGGGTAGGCAGGGTGAACAGGTAGTGACTGCTAGGAAGTACAAGATCTCTCTGGGAGATGATAAAATGTTTTTAAACTGATTGTAGTGATGGTTGCAAAAGTCTGTGAATATGCTAAAATCCACTGAGTTCCACACTATAAATGGGCAAACTGTAGTAAGGTATGCTGGTTAGTCTTATGCATCAATGAACGCAGGTGGAAATACCTCAGTTATTTAATCAAATGCTAATGGCCTCGTCCTGGGTGTGGTAGCTCGTGTTCAGTCACTGTGTCCGACTCTCTGAGACCCCATGAACTGTAGCCTGCCAGGCTTCTCTGTCCATGGAGTTTTTCAGGCAAGAATACTGGAGGGGGTTGCCATTTCCTACTCCAGGGGATCTTCCCAACCCAGGGATCGAACCTGCATCTCCTGCACTGGCAGGCAGATTCTGTACCACTGTGCCCCCTGGGAAGTCCTGAGCGTGGTAGGGACCTGCACATATGATGGGACAGTCACTGACTGATGACTAGGTTATGTCACATGGCCCAGCTGGCTTTGAGAAAGGGAGATCATGCTGAATGGACTCAGTCAGTTTATCCCTCAAAAGGCACTGGTCTTAAAGAAGGAGATACAAGATGTGGGTGTTTGCATTTCAATTGTGGAGACTCCACTGTTAGTTCTGGAGATGGAAGAGGGATTGGGGAGAGAACGTGAGCACTCTCTAAGAGCCCAAGTGGTCTCCTGGGCTCTTAGAAACAGTCACCTCAGTCCTACACACAGGCACTGAATTCTGCAAACATGTGAATGAGCCTGGAAGCAGATTCTTTCCTAGAGTGCTGGTCAAGTATGCTGAAAATATCCTTCAATCTGGGTTAGTCTGATGTTTGCTCATGACTAAACTGGGTTACAGATTTGGGGGAAGAATGGGAAGAATATTACAAAGTGAAGTGCCCTTCTTACCACATAACATCAGGGGTACATGACATTAACGTGACTTATCACTGGTGGTGTGAACCTTGATCACTTGTTCAAGGTGATGTCACCTTATGTTCTCTACTGTAAAGTTACAATATTTCCCTTCCACATACTTTTCACTAAAAGTGAGTCATCATGTCCAATTCACACATGGGGGTAAAGAAATTAAGCTCCACTTCCTAGAGAAAGAAGAAGAAAATGGCAAGCCACTCCAGTACTCTTGCCTGGAAAATTCTATGGACTGAGGAGCCTGGTAGGCTATAGTCCATGGGGTCGCAAAGAGTTGGACATGACTGAGCAACTTCAGTTCAGTTCAGTTCCTAGAGGAACAAGTGTCAAGGTATTTGTGGACATACATTTGAACCACCAGAGCAGTTAATAAATACTTTTGAAGAAGATACTTAGAAGCTACACAAATCTCTTGTTTCTCTTCAAAGTTTCACCTACTCATTTGAACATTCTTGAGCAGATTCTTCTTACAGCACTTAACTACTGTGGGATTCTAACAGTAATTTTTTATTTCCTTCATTCATTCTTCATTTATTTATTTGCCCACATCGTGCAGCCTGCAGGATCTTAATTCCCCAACCAAGGATCAAACCTGGGCCCCTGCATTGGGAGCACAGAGTTCTAACCACTGGACCATGAGGGAAGTCCTTCATTCTACATTTATTATTTGGAATTTTCTGTAAGAAATATTTATCCATTTTCACTTGTGTATTATTTATTCTATCATTAAATCAGAAGAATCATGGATCTGTATTCTGTTCTTTGGGTTATAATCCAATACAGTCATTTTTTTTCGCCCAGATTTGACCCACTGAGAACTCTTTCAGGTTGACTATGCCCCTCTGACATGCTCCCATTCTCCTTCGTTTTGTTTTGAGCACTTTCTTACTTTCTGGCCTAGGCAATACTTCAGGCTAATCTTGTATTCTCCCTGCCTCAGTTGTAGAATCAGTCATTTCTCCAAACAGTTCTAGTTCGTTTCATTGGAAACAGTATTTTGAAACCAGGATGTGGGCACTGAAGATGTTCATTGCTACTGGGGTACTGTGGCTTCTGGGCCTTCTTGAAGAACTAAACTAGAACATATATGAATATATACATCACACACCTACATATGTATAAATATTAAAATAAACTTGAATTTATGCTTATACATGAAACCAATACCACAAGGTTCTATTGTTTTGCTTCGTTTTTTTTGCCCTTTTTTTTTTTTCGGCTGTGCCACAGGGCATGGGGGAATCTTAGTTTCCTGAACAGGGATCAACCCTGTACCTCCTACAGTGGAACCATAGAGTCCAAACCACTGGAAGGCCAGGGAATTCCACACAGGGTTCTTTATAGTCTTTACTCTCCATATTTTTACCTGTTTTCTCTGACAGTGAGAAACCTGGCTCACATAAAACACAATGAATTTACATATTTGTCCAAACCTAGTAAACATATAAAGTATTGTCAGAACTGTTAATCTGTACTATGTGAGAAACAAATTTACCAATCAGAATATAATGTTTATATAATTTTTTGCTTTAGTTTCACAGTATCCAAACAAAACACTATTTTCCAAGGTTACTTCAAGGTTACTTCGATCAGCTCATTTTTTTTGATGAAGTGATGGCATTCGTAATACCGTTACATTTACTTGTCACAGTTTGCATCCTCTGATATCCTGGTTGATTGACTTTTTTTTTTTTTAATTTGCAGTCAGGAAAGTTTATTTTCTGTAGTATTCAGTATGGCATTATCAACCAACACAGTATTAAGAAGAACATTTTCATAACCCCAAAAGTTTCACTGTGAAGCCCTCTTGAAGGCAATCTCTGCCTTTACTACTTCTGGCAAATAACTCATCTCTTTTCCATCCCCATAGTACAACACGTGGCCTTTTGGTCTGGCTCCTTTCACTAGGCGAAATGTATTAAAGATTCAGCCATGCTGTTGTATGAACCAGTAGTTGGTCCCTCGTCTTCTAAAGCTTATGAAGAAGTGTCTCATTTCCCCAGTCTACCTCGTTTCAGTGCAGCACACTGTCAATGCCTCACCTAAGGCAAGTTCCACAGTATCTTCTGCCTTTTTGCCTCAGGATGTTTACTGGTATCAGGACAAGCTATTAACCAGACATGCTGGCACAGTGCAGAAGTCCCACACCCTCAAAGGCATCACTCAACTCTCAGTGGAGGAGAGTTAGTGGATCAATACCCCATTCTCCTAGTCCTTCAGTGGTTTAACCCTGAGAAGCATTCTACATATTTCTTCAAAGGTCCCAGTGGGTCTGAGTTCGTATCTCCCAGTACAGTATCCAGCTTCATAATGCACATATTATTGGTTTTCCTCTCTTCTCTGAAACTCTCTATTGCTTCAATTATGCTTCCCAGGTTCATCTCGTAAATAAACTATCTCACCCAGTCCTTGTGTCTTCTGGAACATTCTTTCCCCAGACAGCCCCATGGTTCACTCCCTCATCTACTTGAGATGTTTCATAACCATTTCTCCTGAGAGAGATCGTCTCTTACCACTCTGTTTTAAATTGCAAGCCTTACCTCCCTTCCTTGATTTATTTAATAGGACTTCTGACCATCTAACTTATAACCACACACACACTGTGTGTGTGTGATTAATTTCAATTAGAATACAATTAGGCTCAACTAAGTGTTTACCTGGTTGGCTCAGCTAGTAAAGAATCTGCCTGCAATGCAGGAGACCTGGGTTCGATCCCTGTGTTGGGAAGATCTCCTGGAGAGGGGAAAGGCTACCCACTCCAGGATTCTGGTCTGGAAAATTCCATGGACTATATAGTCCATGGGGTCTCAAAGAGTTGGACAGGACTGAGTGACTTTCACTTTAGGCTCAATTAATGCAGTGGTTTTAGTCAACTTTTTTAACTGTTATGTCCCTAGAATGTAAAACACTCTGTGCACATAGCAGGCACTCAATAGAAATACACTGAATAAATTAATTTTTCAAGAGGTTGATTTTATTCCATATAAGAACCAACTTTCTATTTTAAAAACTCTAAAAGCTTTACTGACCTTCAAAATTGAATGACACCAAACACCAAAGGTCAAATGACTCTATCATGCATATTACACAAAATATTTCCATACTTAGCATGAAGCTCGACTGAATCCTCTGAGTTGCCTTTGAAGTCTAAGATATTATATTATAAACAATAAAAGACTATATAGTATAGAAATCTGGTATGGAACCAATATTATTTTTCCTTGTAATAGTTCACATGAAACCAAATCTGACAGTTATATATCATGCATCTGGTTAGCCTATTTAATGATTCCAAACATAATATCACCTATACAACAAACATGGATATTGGGAAGAATTTTTTTAATCCTTTATTTTCAGTCTCATTTTCATTATTTTTTTCCCTAAATCTTTTTATAAGAAAGGAAAGTAATTCTTGGTGTCCTTGAGCAGAAATTAAAGTTTCTTTCAGAATATTTTTATTACCTGGACACTGGATAAAGGACCACTCATAGTTCTTCTCTTTAGGACAAAGACTGGTATCAAGAAGCATCTCATTATTAAGCATTCCAACAAGCTTCATTGGTCCCCGGGAAGACCCTTCAATGCAGTATCCTCTTCCAGTATTACTAGGATCGTTGCACCAGCCACATCCAGGTTGTTCCAAACATTGTCCACAGGTCCTCAATCCAGAACAATTTTGGGCTGCATGGCAGGAACATTATTAACAAATATGTTACACGACTTTATATTCAAATGGAATTGCAAACTAATGGAAAAATTAATATGATCTGGAAAAAAGACAGTAAAGGGTCATCTATGGTTAATGTAAACATTTTTTTGTAATAAGCAGCAGCAATTACTTCAAGAGCAAATAAAGGATACATTATGAATAAAAAAGAGATGAATGGACTGACATTGAGAAAAATGAAGTCAGCATTCACACACTTCTGAGAACTGTGCCAGTACTAGGACCTTTTGGGAACTGATGCAGGCGCCCATAGACCACACTTACCATCGTCTGTAATATAGAGCAATGTTAGCTCTTCTTGTGCCCAGGAAGTGCCTCTAAGGAAAAACTCTACATCTGCCTGTGAATGTCCGCTCTAAGTCATGCTTACCCACTACCTGAGATAGCTGACGCCAGCATGGACAATGGTCTCCTTAAGGGTCCAAGATAACTAGCATTTGGCTGATATGCCTTGTTTAAAAGTAATCTCACTCAAAGAGCCAAACTGAACGGGAATATGGAAACTGGATACTCTGCCTCAGCAGGCAACCAGCAGGACAGTTTCTCTCTGACTTCCAGGGCTGCAGAATATTATCTCACTGAAGCTCAACCTTTTTTTGTTTAACTGATATCTAGACTATGAGCCTCAACAAAGCCCATGAACACCATGATGCCTTTCCCAAGGATGAACATATTACCACCTGCCATCATATTCACAATAGTTGCTATGTGATGTTTTGAATTTTTACTCCCAAGTCATAATGCCCTGTATCAGGCTGAGGTTTTTTAAATTAGTCTCACTGATTTTTTTTTGCTATAAAAGGCACATATTGTCTTGGGAATTGTTTATCCATAGAAGACAGCGCATAAGCATGAAGTACCATGTATGGTCTTCTAGTCACATGCTAGAAGAACCTCAGAGAGAAGGAAAAAACAAGGCAGACTCTGGCCGTCTCAGTTTCATTTCTGTTGTGGTAATAACTGAATTGTTACTCAGTTGTTTAATATTACTGGAAAGAGGAATGCTCCTCAGTTCAGTTCAGTTCAGTCGCTCAGTCGTGTCCGACTCTTTGCGACCCCATGAATTGCAGCACGCCAGGCCTCCCTGTCCATCACCACCTCCCAGGGTTGCAAATAAGAACAGCATAAGCTTCTCAGCAAACAAACAGGAACTCAATACTGTAGACCATGCAGGGATAATAGAATATTGGATTAAAGAATTCATCAATTACAATATGATTTGTTGTTGTAAATTTTTTCAGTGCTGAGCATTTCAGGGACTAGATGTACGAAAGTGAAGAATGACTACCATCTCCCATATTTCCTTAATAATAAATTTAAAAGGAAGAGTATTCTTTGAGTCATTGAACACAAGTGATTAATGTTAACCCTGTAGATAAATAATTCAATGACATGAACATATTTCTTTCTGAAAATTTTTTTCAGCAGTACACAGCGTTAAACAGCACTTCATTTAAAATATCCTTAGATAACTGAACCTTTCATATATTACAATACTCCTCCTTAGACTTTTTACTGTGAAATATTTCTCTTTTATCTGTGATTGTAGCTAGCCCACAGTACCATTGACTAGATTATTCTGTCTTCAAACCTATACTGGGTTGGTATGAAACCAATGGGAAATAATGTTAAACATCAAATTGGCTATGCTAGCTGAACATTCTAATTATTTACTGTCACATGATAAACTGAAGTAAATCTTTACTAGCTCTCATCCAGAATAAATCTAGACTTTATATTTATAGTCTATAGACATCTCTGAGGAAAATAAAATTTATTTTAGGATTAACTTTTTTAGTAAAATAACCAATCAAATTTCTTAAAGAAACATAATGTACAATATCTGCCTGCAACTGGGGAGACCTGGGTTCAATCCCTGGGTTGGGAAGATCCCCTGGAGAAGGGCATGGCAACCCACTCCAGTATTCTGGCCTGGAGAATCCGATGAACAGAGGGGCCTAGCAGGTCCAGTCCATGGGGTCGCAAAGAGTCGGACATGACTGAAAGATTAAGCACAGCAAGCGCGTTCTCAAACACAGCCTATCTGCTCTGTTGCTTTTCAAACAGCTGGGTAAATCTTAGATTGAAGAATCCTGTCTTTCTTGCATTGACTGAATGACAAACTAATAATGGTCTGTTTATTAGAATTTATGCTTTAAAAATGAGCTACAAAATGTCATATTTAGAGCAACATTCTACTCTCCTATATTTTTTTTAGATGTAAAATTATTACAGAAGTTAATATTGGTTTAGTTCTTGCTCAAGAGTGGAGAGCAATGTGCATGCTGAAAAATTAGCAGCATATTCATTCCTTGTAGTGGTAACTAAAAAACTGAAAGACTCTAATGATTTTTATTTTCTTACAGAAAACAATAATATGGGAAAGTTTTTGTAGGCTGTGCTATTTTGACTAAATTATGGCTAGAATGGAGACTATGTATGAGCTATAAGTAATCAAAGCAATCATTTTTTTTACTTTATTTTTTTTGGCTTTTTGAAAAATTAACTTTTATAATATTCAATATGGTTTATGAGATGTGTAAGAATTTGAAAAATCAATCTCCAACAAGTTATATTACCAAATGATAACTGGAGACTTCTGGTTTCCAGTCCAGCATGGAAGGAGTTTAGAAGTCACCACTCCATCTTAACAAAAAGAAAAATCAGCCACAAACTGAAAAATCAACAACTCTTCTTAGATCCATCAGACAAGTGAGGTCACAGGGCAAACAACAGCATCCATAGTTGGAGAGAGAGCAGAATATTAGAAAATCATGACTCAATGGCATGGAAACATCTTCAGGACCCAGTGCTGGGGTTAGATAACTTGAACTGTTAACTACTGAATTGCTGGAATCTCAGTGTGGACAACTCTAAGGCTTCATATCTCCAGGGGAACCCAGTTAGGGAGGAGCCTTGACATTTTTGTAAGAGTGACCTTCAGGAGCTCTAACAGTTCCTCACAGTTAATACTGAAGAAAAACCCCATTGTGCTTTTGGCAATGGGAGGGGAAAAGGAACTATTCTGAAATATGCCAGAGCACTATTCTTAAAAAGTCTGGAGAAACTGTTTAACAAAGACTAAACTTCTGGGGTTTTATCAGAGCGTAAGTGAACCAGTTAACGGGGAAATAACCAACTCTAGCCTGTTCTAGTCTTTCACGTAGGGAAAGAGAAATATACAACTTCAGCTCCCTCCAGCTATCCTGTACCACCTGAGAGAGGGGGAAAAAGAAAAAAAGAAAAAAACACACAAAAAACTGGGACGTACTAGTGAAGTGAAGTTCACAGAACAGTACAGAGCACAGGCCCACCACAAGACTGAGACCTAAGCACAGGACTGCAGAAGACTTCCCCTCCCCCAAATCCTACTACTACATTACCAAAAGCCTACTTCCAACAGTTTCTTTTACCCATCTTTTGTATCTGACTATCAAGAAAAAAACTATAAGGAATACCAAAAGGCAAAACACACAGAAGAGACAGAGTAATAAGCATCAGACCAGACAGGGCAGGGATGCTGGAATTATCAGATCAGGAATTTAGAACAATTATGATAAATATGCCAAAGATTCAAAAAAATATGCTAAAGGCTCTAACAGAAAAAAGTAGACAGCATGCAAGAAGGGATGGGCAATATAAGCACAACTACATAACTCTTAGAATACCAAAGATAAGCAAATCTAAATGACCTTGGGTCTGGTGATGATGTTTCAGTCTAACACCAAAAGCACAATTTATGAAAGAAAAAATGGATGAATTTGACTCTGCCACATTTTAAATCTCTGCACTGCAAAAGATAATGTCAAAAGAATGAAGACAAGCCATAAAGTGGAAGAAAATATTTGCAAAAAACACATCTGATAAAGGGTTGGATTTTAAAACATATAAAGAATATTCAAAATGATAATATGAAAACAACAAACTCAATTTTTTAAAATAGACAAGGAAGTGGGGAGGAACAAGATGGATACATGAGATTAAGGGATACAAACTACACTGAAAAAAATAGATAAGTAACAAGACTATACTTATTCTTGTATAAGTATATATAAGAAATATAGTCAGCACAGGGAAATACAGTCATTATTTCATAGAAACTTTAAATGAAGTATAAACAACAAAAACACTGAATCACTATGCTATACACCTGAAATGAACATAATACAGTAATCAATATACTTCAATAAAAAAAAAATTTTCATACACAAAAGACCTGAACAGATACCTCACCGAACAAGATAT
This sequence comes from Oryx dammah, assembly GCF_014754425.2. NCBI lineage: Eukaryota > Metazoa > Chordata > Mammalia > Artiodactyla > Bovidae > Oryx > Oryx dammah. The sequence continues at coordinate 34,601,499 of NW_024070198.1, read as the reverse complement.
ATACAGATGCCAAATATGAAAAGATGATCCACATAATTTATGATTAGAGAATTGAGTACTAAAACAATAAGATATCATTATAAGCCTAATGCTGCTTTTGTTGTTTAGTTGCTTAGTCATCCGACTCTTTATGACCTCCTCTGTATTTCCATTCCCCTTATTAGTTTAGGCCTTCATGATTCCTCTTCTACTGCTGATGGATGTTACAGATTACCTAAAATGGAATGTGTTGTTGTTTGCTGTTTAGCCACTAAGTCGTGTCTGACTCTTGCAATCTCATGGACTGTAGCCTGCCAGGCTCCTCTGTCCACGGGATTTCCCAGGCAAGAAAACTGGAGAGATATCCTTCTCCAGGGGACCTTCCCAATCTAGTGATAAAATCTGCATCTCCTGCATTCACAGATGGATTCTTTACCACCGATCCACCAGGGAAACCCCTATAAACCTATTGGAATGGCCAAAATCCAAAACACTGACACCTCCAAATACTCGCAAGTGTGTAAAATGTGAAGAAAGAGGAACTCTTGTTCATTACTGGTGGGATTACAAAACACACCTACTTTGAAAGACAGTTTGGTGGCTTGTTTCCCATTTACAAAGAAAAATTTCCTTCAAGTTTCATTTACTAAGAAAAAACTTCAAATTATCACTGAAGACAACCTTCTAAAAGCAATATAAAGCTTCAGTTCATTCACTCAGTCGTGTCTGACTCTTTGTGACCCCATGAATTGCAGCACACCAGGCCTCCCTGTCCATTACCTACTCCCGGAGTTCACCCAAACTCATGTCCATCGAGGCAGTGATGCCATCCAGCCATCTCATCCTCTGTCATCCCCTTTTCCTCCTGCCCCCAATCCCTCCCAGCATCAGTCTTTTCCAATGAGTCAACTGTTCACATGAGGTGGCCAAAGTATTGGAGTTTCAGCTTCAGCATTATTCCTTCCAAAGAACATCTAGGACTGATCTCCTTTAGAATGGACTGGTTGGATCTCCTTGCAGTCCAAGGGACTCTCAAGAGTCTTCTCCAACACCACAGTTCAAAAGCACCAATTCTTCGGCGCTCAGTCCAACTCTCACATCCATACATGACCACTGGAAAAACCATAGCCTTGACTGGATGGCCCTTTGTTTGTTGACAAACTAATGTCTCTGCTTTTTAATATGCTATCTAAGTTGGTCATAACTTTCCTTCCAAGGAGTAAGCATCTTTTAATTTCATGGCTGCAATCACCATCTGCAGTGATTTTGAAGCCCCCAAAAATAAAGTCTGACACTGTTTCCACTGTTTCCCCTTCTACTTCCCATGAAGTGATGGGACCAAATGCCATGATCTTTGTTTTCTGAATGTTGAGCTTTAAGCCAACTTTTTCACTCTCCTCTTTCACTTTCATCAAGAGGCTTTTGAGTTCCTCTTTACTTTCTGCCATAAGGGTGGTGTCATCTGCATATCTGAGGTTATTGATATTTCTCCCAGCAATCTTGATTCCAGCTTGTGTTTCTTCCAGTCCAGAGTTTCTCATGATGTACTCTGCATATTAGTTAAATAAGCAGGGTGACAATATACAGCCCTGACGTACTCCTTTTCCTATTTGGAACCAGTCTGTTGTTCCACGTCCAGTTCTAAATGTTGCTTCCTGACCTGCATACAGATTTCTCAAGAGGCAGGTCAGGTGGTCTGGTATTCCCATCTCTTTCAGAATTTTCCACAGTTTATTGTGATCCATACACTCAAAGGCTTCGGCATAGTCAATAAAGCAGAAACAGATATTTTTTTCTGGAACTCTCTTGCTTTTTGCATGATCCAGCGGATGTTGGCAATTTGATCTCTGGTTCCTCTGCCTTTTCTAAAACCAGCTTGAACATCTGGAAGCTCATGGTTCACGTATTGCTGAAGCCTGGCTTGGAGAATTTTGAGCATTACTTTACTAGCATGCGAACTTAGACCATTTCTAATACTGTTCTATTTATAACTGTAAAAATGGTTGTGAAGACTTACTACTGTCAAAGGTTTGGTGAATAACTAGAAACATATAGCACAAAAAGATAATATAAATCCATTACATATAATTCATATTTAAAAAATGCAATGTTAAAGGCAAAGCATGACAAAGCTATTGCTCAGCAGCTAACATTTTGAAACAGTAACATGACTGCTAAAAGCACTTGGATTTTGAGCAAGGATATCATCTTCATTCCTAGTCTCTATTTTATTTTCTGACATTTCCTCACTGCTCAGTAAATGTTTGTTAGTTAAAAACATGGAAAAGAATTAAATGTAATAGAGAAGGAGTTTGTGTTCATAAGGAGTGGGTCACTGCCAGGTAAATGCTACTTTCAAGGAACACAAGGGCTCCTTGAGGCAAGGTAAAATGCCCCTCGTTCCCACAAGGATGCACAGGATGTACAATTTTTTTTTTAATATTTTATTTTTACTTTATTTTACTTTACAATACTGTATTGGTTTTGCCATACATTGACATGAATCCACCACGGGTGTATACAAGCTCCCAATCCTGAATCCCCCTCCCACCTCCCACCCCATACAATTTTAAAAGTTATGGAACAAAAACAAATGTGATTAGACATCACCAGCTCAAATGAGCTATATACAGCCACAGGGAAGGCAAATGTGACAACAGATATAACAGTGAAAGAAAAGACCTATAGAAATAGAAAATCCAGCAGACTAGACTAACTATTCAAGGAACAAACAAGAAGTAGAAAATAAGCCTCTACAACAATCAAGAAAACAAAAGAAGCAAAACATCAAAAATCAAGAGTGCCAAATTGGAAAAGACTTTGATACTGGGAGGTTTTGGGGGCAGGAGGAGAAGGGGATGACAGAGGATGAGATGGCTGGATGGCATCACTGACTCGATGGACATAAATCTGAGTGAACTCCAGGAGTTGGTGATGGACAGGGAGGCCTGGCGTGCTGCAATTCATGGGGTCGCAAAGAGGTGGACACGACTGAGCGACTGAACTGGAAAGCAGGTCTAAAGAACTGATCCATGCATGCCTAGCTAACAATCTCACCAACAGTAGTTATCATCATTTGGTTCATCTGTGGTCAAACTGAAGTTCTTATCTGTGTTAAAATAGTTAATCATTTTTATTTACCTTTCAAAAAATGTAGCTTCAGTCTTTACAATGGGATTACAAGGTTCTCAAAAATTCACTTTAAATAGATAAAAAGCTCCAGATTTTAGAAAACATAAAAAAGGAAAAATATTTGAACCTCATTTAACAAACAACAACATGGAAAATACAAATGAATTTAAGACATACTCAACTTTTACAAGGATCAAAACGGCAGAATGGAGCACACCTCCCCCCACAAACAAAACAGAAACAGACCTACAAGTGGAACAATTTTCACAGAAAACCAACTGGAAACTGGCAAGAGGTCTCTTATTCAGCCAAAGCTGTAAGAAAAGATAAAAACACTAATTTGAAAAGATAAACACACCCCAATGTTTACAGCAACACTATTTACAATAGCCAAGACATGGAAACAATCAATTCAAGCGCCCATCAACAGATGACTCGCTTAAAAAGATGTTGTGTGCAAAAATAAACTCAGAATGGATTACAGACTTAAATATAAGGCCAGAAACTATAAATCCCTTAGAGGAAAACATAGGCACTACACTCTGTGACATAAATCACAGCAAAATCCTCTTTGACCCACCCTCTAGTACACTGGAAATAAAATAAAAAATAAACAAATGAGACCTAATTAAACACAAAAGCTTTTGTACAGCAAAGGAAACAATAAACAAGATTAAAAGACAACCCTTAGAATGGGAGAAAACAATTGAAACTGACAAAGGATTAATCTCCAAAATATATAAGCAGCTCATATAGATCAATATCAGAAAAAAAACTGCCCAATCAAAAAATGGGTAGAAGACCTAACTGACATTTCTCCAAAGATATACAGATGACCAATAAACATATGAAAAGATGCTCAACAACACTAATTATTAGAAAAATGCAAATCAAAACTACAATGAAGTATCAGTATCACCTCATACCAGTCAATATAGTCATCATCAAAAGAAATCTACAAACTACAAGTATTAGAGAGGATATGGAGAAAAGGGAATCCTCCTATACTGTTGGTGGGAATGCAAACTAATGAAGCCATTATGGAGAACAGTGTGGAGATTTCTTTAAAAAGTAGGAATAAAATCTACCATATGAAACAGCAATCCCACTACTGGACATATACCCTGAGAAAGCCACAATTCCAAAAGACATATATATCTCAGTGTTCACTGCATCACTATTTACAATACCCAGAACATTGAAGCAACCTAGATGTCCATCTACAGATGACTGGATAAAGAAAATGTGGTACATATATACAGTGGAGTATTAATCAGCCATAAAAAAGAATGAATTTGAATCAGTTCTAGTGAGGCAGATGAACCTAGAGTCTGTTATACAGAGTAAAGTAAGTCAGAAAGAGAAAAACAAATATCCTATATTAATACACATATGTAGAATCTAAAAATATGGTATTGACGAACCTATCTGCTGGGAAAGAATGAAGACACAGATGTAGAGAAGAGACTTGTGGACACAGTGGGGGAAGGAAAGAGTGGGGTGAATGGAGAAAACAGTATCAACATGTATACACTATAATGTGTAAAACAGATAGCTGTTGAGAAGTTACTATGTAACACAGGGAGCTCAGCCTGGTGCTCTGTGATGCTGGAGGGGTGGGATGGGAGAAGGAGAGAGAGACTCAAGGAGGAGGCATATATGTATGATTATGGCTAATGCACGTTGTTGTACACAGATGCCAACACAACACTGTAAAGCAATCTTCCTCCAATTAAAAAATAAATTAAAAAAAGATGTGTGTGTATAGAATGGAATATTACTTATCCACAAAAAAGAATGAAATACTGCCATTTGCAGTAACATAATGGACATAGAGATTATCATAGTAAGTGAAGGAAGTTAGAGAAAGACAAATATTATGTATCACATATACAGAGAACCTTGAAATAATTTAATCTATACACAAAACAGAAACAGAATCACAGATTTATAAAATGGACTTATCACTGAAGAGCAAAGGGAGGGTAAGGATGGGGGACTAAATTAAGAGTACAGGATTAACAGATAAAAACTACTATACACAAAATAGATAAGCAACAGGAATTACTATATAGCACAGGAAACTATATTCAATTATCTTTTTAATAACCTATAATGGAATATAATCTGAAAAAAGAATATATATATACATATGTATATGTGTGTATATATATATATCTGAATCTATACACTTTTCTATACACTTGAAACTAATACAATATTGTAAATAAACTATATTACAATAAAAAAATGCAAAAACAAGAGCTGTTAAGATATACCCAGAAATTCTAACAACTGTTTTAAGATTTCCAATAAGAGTAAAGAGAAGAAAACAATCTATGACATTAAGGAATATTCTTAGCAAATGAAGAAAGAAAATATTCTCCAGATTAAAAAAGCCAATGAGAATCCATTTTTGAAATCCACATCAGTTACTGGAAACTGAATGAATGATAAATTGCAAAATTCTTAATGCCAGGGATAAACAGAAAAGTTTTTAAAGCTCTCCAAAATAGGGGGAAAAAAGATGTCTTAAGCTCTCCAAAATAGGGGGGAAAAAAGATGTCTTATAAAGGAAAGAATATTTGACTGGCATGAAAATTCTAACCCACAACACCAAATGCTAGATAGTCTAAGGAAGGAAATATTTAGAACTCTACACCCAGGTATTCTATCATTCAAGTGAATATGAAAAAATGCAAAGGTTCAAAAGGTTTACTTCATGCTAAGTTACTTCAGTCATGTCTGAGTCTTTGCGAACCCATGGACTGCAGCCTGGCAGCCTCCTCTGTCCACGGGATTCTCCAGGCAAGAAAACTGAAGTGGGTTGCCGCACCCTCCTCCAGGGGATCCTCTTGACCCAGGGATCAAACCTGTGTTTCTCACATCTAATCTGCATTGGCAAGAGGGTTCCTTACCACTAGCGCCACCCGGAGAGCCCAAAAGGCTTACTAACCAACAATTTATTTGGAAAGAATTACTGAAGACTATTTTCCAGAAGACGAACAAATGAGAAGGAAAGAATGGAATATAAGAAAGATTTATGAACAGAGAAGACAACTTAGACAACTCTAAATAATTTTTAGAAAGTTCTTAAAATTTTAAGAGCTTGGAGACTTTCCAAGTACCTTTTCCCCTACCTTTTAGACTTCTTTTCATTGTGAAATATAACACACCTACAGAGAACTACATAAAGAAACACGTGAGATTGAGAAATTATTGTAAATGAATATTCTGTGCCTGCATTCAGTCTAGAAGCAGAACACTGCCTCCCTACCCTTTTCCTAATCAGCACCTCTAATCTTTCCCAGCAGCATCCACTAGCCAACATTTATAAAAATCTTACCCAACAGTTCTACCTAAAAAATTCATTCCTAAATGATACAGCATAGTTTTGCCTAACTTTATCTAAATGGGTCACACATACATAATCTTTTGTGCCAGGCATCTTTCACTAAACGTTGATATTTGTGGAGAAACAAAAGCAGCAATTAAGGCAGGAAAGGCTGAGCAACGTCTCAACTCCCCACAAGTACCTGGGGCTGGTATTCAACTCTCTTGGGGAGCTGGTTCCTAGTTATAAGACGTTTTCTGTGACAGCAAGACCATTTTATGCCTGCAACAAACCCACTGCTACAGTCTTGATCAAGTATATTCCTGTTCTTTATCAAAATTCCTAAAAAAGGAGAGCAACAGGGAGCTCAATACACACATGCCCAGCCATCCCATCCCAGGAACACCTCTCTACTTGATACCAAGAGCCTGGGAAGATAAATGCACACAACAGCTGCAGCCTGCAAGTTCTAGTCTACATGGTAGCAATCACCCCTTTGTCTCAACTCTAAGCAACAGTGGTGCCCAATATGGAACAAATACGGATTTGGCTAGGTCCCAAGGAGAAGAAAGGGCTTCCCAGGTGGCACTAATGGTAAAGAATCCACCTGCCAATGCAGGAAACAAGAGACTCAGCTTCAATCCCTGAGTCGGGACGATCCCTTGGAGGAGAAACTGGCAACTCACTCCAGGATTCTTGCCTGGGAAATCCCATGGACAAGGGAGTCAGGAGGGCTACACCATGGGATCACAAAAGAGTCGGACGTGACTTAGCAACTAACCAACAACCCAACATACCACCATTGTGATGATATCCTCATCAAAAAATGCTTAACTTGAATCTAACCATAAGGAAACAATTAGGCAAATCCAAATTAGGAAACCTGCAAAGCAACTGGTGTAAATTCTTTTAAAAATCACACTTGGGGAAAAAAAGAAGACATGGGAAGTTGCTAGATTAAAGGATACTAAAGAAACACAGTGAAGCAATACATGATTCTTCTGAAGGAGCACTTTCATGAAGTATTTCACTGTCTTCAATACACACTCAGAGTTTGGGGGGCACAAACATGGCAAAATGTTAAAGGCTAAGAAAATTACTGGAATTCAAAATGACGGTATAATGTAAATCAGGGGCTTGTAGCATTAAGAGGCTTTAAAACTAGTTTTTAATTGTAAATAGCAATTGTTAATGGTAGTGTAGTGTTAATCGCTCAGTCATGTCCAACGTTTTGCGGCCCCACAAACTGTAGCCCGCCAGGCTCCTCTGTCCATGGGACTCTCCAGGCAAGAACACTGGAGTGGATTGCCTCTCCCTTCTCCGGAGGATCTTCCCGACCCAGGGATTGAACCTGAGTCTCCTGCACTGCAGGCAGATGCTCTACCTTCTGAGCTAAAAGGAAGGTCTAGCAACAGCATCTTTTTCTCATTTTTTTAAATTAAACTTCCTCAAACATTCAATGTATCGGCCCATCACAGAAAGGGGATTTATGTTGCAGTTAAACAAAAAGTGACTCTAGAGAAACACTTACGAGAGCAGGTGGCAGTCTGCCACTCGAGACACTGCCCGTATGGAAAGGAGATTATGTAGGCGTTAGAGTCAACACACCGCTTGGTGCCGCTACACCACATACATTCCATGCCGTTGCTCGTACAGTTGGCGCACGACGTCCTTAAGGAGCAGGGCTTTTTGCACGGCCTCGCGTTTTGATTTGGACTAACTGGAATAAATTAACAAATGTATTAATAAATTTTATTTATTAACTGCTTTTTTGACACAAGGATGTGGGTTTTGTTCATTTTGTTGTTGTTTAGGGAAGGTTTCAAAGAAGCCAAGTTTGGAATAAATATTAGAGTCAAAATTATATAAGGTAAAATGAGAATGAAGATGGCCTGTCAACACTTCTTAAATTTATTATCTACTTTGAAATTTATAATGCCTTGGCAAATTTTAATCCTTTACAAAGTACACAAAATTGTATAACTTAAATTTGTTTAATAGCAATGTAATACATGACTTAGGCTTTTGTTTCTATTGGCTAGATAATATGTACACTTATCATTATTTACTTTTCAAGCTAGCCACCCTTCTACTAATATAAACATTCCATACCTTATAAAAGCAATTAACAATACAATTTACTATAAAAGTTTAACATAAAACATAATCTTTATCACATCTATTTGGATTGCGATGTTTCAAATGCTAGTAAGGATGTGGAGAAATTGTACCCGGTACACCACTTCTAGGAATGGTAAAATGGTGATGCTTCTGTAGCCAACAGTATAGCAAGTCCTCAAAAAATTAAACACAGAATTACCATATGATATAGCAATTCCACTTCTGGCTATATACACAAAGACATGAAAGCAGGAGCTGAAACAGTTATTTGTACCCATCTTCACAGCATCATCATCCACTATAGTCAATAGGTAGAAGCAACAAGTGTCCACCAATGTACGCAGAGGTAAAGAAAATGTGGAATATAAACACAATGGATAAACATTCAGGTTTAAAAAGGAATGATATTCCGACACATACTACAAGATGGGTGAACTGTGAGAACATTATTCTGAAAGGGAATAAGCCAGTCACAAATGGACAAATACCTCATGATTCCACTTATATGAGATACTTAGCAGTGGGGTTGGGGAGGGGTGAATTGGGAGTTATTGTGCAATGGATATGGAGATATAGTTTGGGAAGATGAAAAAGTTCTGGAGATGGATAGTGTTGATAGATTAACAACAATGTGGATGTACTTAATGACACTGAACTCGACACTTAAAAATGATTTAGAAATCTCAATCATATCTCAAAACCACTGAATGAAAAAAATGGCTAAAATTAAGTTTGACATTATGTATATTTCACTGCAATACAAAACATGATATTTAAAAAGAGAAAAGAATTCAGTACTCCTTTCTCACTTAATGAAACTCCATTTCAAAGGATGTAACAGGAATGTTTCTTTTCACTTGCCAACTGAAATAGAGCTATAGGATTAAAATGATTCTAAATTTGTTGTTAATCTTAATGATTAATCTTTCTTACAACAACTATTATTATAAAAGCAAAACACAGTAAAAAAATTAAGAACAGATTATTATTAGAACATCACTATTTTAACCAAGAAATAAAGATTGTATAAAACAATACAAATCTATTACTTTTACAAGTTAATGCTGAGGTCACGAACAGTAAACGGGGAAAGTGGACAAAGATAAAATTTACACAGAAATCAGCATCATTAAAAGATGGTAACAGTTACTTCAGGCCTATGTAGGATCACAGGCTGCAAGAGGGATGTGGGAAGAAGAGTTGGAAATATAAATTACATCTTTAAAGAAACATTAGTTTACTGGACTACTTACCAACAGGTTTTTCACAGACAAGCCCATCTGCCATAGACGTGCAAGGATTAGCTTTTAAGCCTGACACTGCAGCCCTTTCTAGATACGCACAGAACCCAGAATCATTAGGTTCACCAGGAAGCCACTGTAGTGTTGTATTTGTAAATGGAGACATGTCTTCCCATCCCCAGTAGGATATATTGATCTTGCGTAAGCCTACCCAAGGTGATACTTTCTGTAAACAAGCAAAAGCAACATTTTTTTAGAAGCAAGATGTAAAATTCCTGTGTCACATTCCTTAGCAAACAGTTCATTATCTTTAAAAATTACATTTTAAAATATATCATAGTACCTTTCTAATAACATCTAATACCAAGGGAAATGAACAATCCTAGGACATCTTGGAAGATGATGCATAATAGAACACTATGTTTAAACTATACATTTAGCGACACGATTCAGGTCATTTATTTAACCTTTGTGAATATCAGTTTCCTATTCTACAAAATGGGGGTATCTGATATACATACTTATCTTATGAAATGCATGCATGCATGCTAAGTCGCTCCAGTCATGTCTGACTCTGTGCAACCCTATGGAGAGCAGCCCACCAGGCTCGTCTGTCCACAGGATTCTCCAGGCAAGAATACTGGAGTGGGTTGCCATTTCCTCCTCCACTTATGAGAATAGATCATTTTTAAAAACAATATATTGTATTGCTACTGTTGTTACTGATATTTCTGCTGCAGCTGCTATTACTACTGCTACCATCAATCTAATGAGTTATGGAGTTAAGAATCTAAAGCTCAAGTGCCATTATATGCACTGTGAGAAAATAGAAAACAAAACCATGAACAGGAACAAAGGCTGAGTGAAGACTTCACAATAGGTTCACAAAGAGACAAAGAAGTGCCTCTCTTCCAGATCAGACCCCTACTAGTACAGTAAGACTTAAGTGCAGTTTTAGATAAAATTAGACATCTACTTTCATTATTAAAGAGATCAAGAAATAAATAATAAAGATCTTTGACACTGTTGCCTAAAATTTAATTAACAGAGGTTGATAAATGCCACGAAAGTAAATATTAGCACTCTCAGCAATACTTCAAAAGCAGCTTAAAAACAAAATATATTCTGTATTTATATATTTTAATCATTCCTAAATTATTTTAATCATTCTTACATTTTAAAAGGCTATTCTAATGAGGCTGACAAAATAATGATATATTCTTGTGCTAAGCTACTCTCCTTACAAATCTTTTTAGATTGCAAACATCTCTTTTTCTTGTCTTGTTTCTGCTTAGAGCTATACATCTCTTTTTGAGATTTTAATTTTCTTTTTTTGTAGCTTAACTGAGGTATAATTGATAAATGAAAATTATACATATATAAGGTGTATGGCATATTTGTTTGGTATATGTGTTTCACATTGTAAATTATCACATCAAGGTAATTAACATTACCTATCACCTCATATAACTTGTGTGTGTGTGTGTGTGTGTGTGTGTGTGTGTGTGTGTGTGTGGTAAGAACATATAAGATCTACTCTCTTAACAAATTTCAAGTTTACAATATAGTATTAACTACAGTCAACTGTCCTATACACTAGATCTCCAGAACTTACTGTCCTGCATAACTGAAACTTTGTATCCTCTGATCTACATCTAAACATTTCTCCTATACCCAGCCCCTGGCAACCTTTATTCTAGTATCTGCTTTTATGAGCTCAACCATTTTAGATTCCACATATAAATAAGAACACCCAGTATTTGTCTAAGTCTAGCTTATTTTACACAGCATAAATGTGACTCCAGGCCCATCCATGTTGTTAAAAACAGAAATTCCTGATTTTTTTAAGTCTGAATAAAACTATGCATGTGTGTATATAAATGTACATAAATATTTATGTTTGTATATTTATCCACCCATGTATCCATTCATGAACACTTAAGCTATGTCCATAACTTGGCTATTTAGAAGTGCAGATATCTCTTCAAGATAGTGATTTAATTAAGATATAGAATTGGGCTTCCCTGGTGGCTCAGATGGTATAGAATCTACCTGCAATGCAGGAGACCTGGGTTCGATCTCTGGGTTGGGAAGATCTCCTGGAGGAGGGCATGGCAACCCACTCCAGTATTCTTGCCTGGAGAATCCCATGAACAGAGGAGCCTGGAGGGCTACAGTCCATAGAGTCGCAAAGAGTCGGACATGATTGAGCTACTAAGCACAGCACAGGATATATAAGTAAGTGTGGCACCAACAGTGCTACTTAATTTTTAATTTGGTGGTGGGGGGACTCCATGCTGTTTTCCAAATTGACTATACTAGTTGTATTCCCACCAACAGTGTATAAGGATTCCTTTTCTCCACATTGTTGCCAATATTTGTTATCTCTTGTCTTTTGGACAATAGCCCTTCTAACAAATGTGAGATGATATCTCAATTGGTTTTGATTCACACTTCCCTGACGTTTAGTGATGTTGAACTTTTTATAATATACCTGATGGCCATTTGTATGTCTTCATTGAAAAATATCTACTTATGTCCTTTGCCTGTTTTTTAACTGGGTTTATTTGTGTGTGTGTGTGTGTGTTGAGATGCTTGAGTGCCTTTTATATTTTGGACAAAACTCTTTATTAGATACACGGTTTACAAACATTTTTTCCCATTCCTCAGGTTGTCTCTTTATTCTGATGATTATTTCCTTTGCTATGCAGAAACTTATTAGTTTGACACAATCTCATTTGCTCTTGTCTGTGCTTTTGGGCTCACATTCAAAAAAATCACTGCCCTGACCAATGTCAACAAGACTGTTCTGCATGTTTGCCTCTGGAAATTTTACAGTTTCGAGTCTTAAAGTTTAAGTCTTTATTTTGAATTGATTTTTGTATATGGTATGAGAAAAAGAATCCACTTTCATTCTTCTGCATAAGAATATCCAAAATCATTTATTGAAGAGATTGTCCTTTTCCCATCCTGTATTCTTGACACCTTTGGCAATCATCAATTGATCGTAAATGCATGGATTTATTTAGGGCTATTATAATGTGTCTTGGTGAAGCTCTTTTTATGTTCAATCTGCTTGAGGTCCTTTGGGATTAATGGCTCTGGATGTTCATTTCCTCCTCCATATTAGGGAAGTTTCCTGTCATTATATCTTTAAATGAGCTTTTGAACTCCCATAAAGCATACATTGATTCCTTACGGTCTACAATAAGTTCCCTAGGCTTTCTTCACTTTTTTTTCATTCTCTTTTTTTTGAACTCTAGTTAAGTTCAAATGACTTGTACTTGAGCTTGCTGACTCTTTATTCTGCCTGTTAGGAGTCTGCTATTGAAGTTCTATGTGGAATTATCTAGTTCAGTCATTGCATTCTTCAGCTCCATTAATTAATCTTGGGTTCTTTTTTTATGGTCTCTATGTCTTTGCTGAACCACTCAATTAACTCTTCTTTCATATACTGTTCTCCTAATATTGTTAGGCTGTTTATCTGTGTTTTCTTATAATTCACTGAGCTTCTTTCATTGGTTATTTTGAATTCTTTGTCAGGCAGTTTGTAGATCTCCATTTCTTTTGAGTCAGTTATTGTTTAGTTGCTAAGTCATGTCCAAATCTTTGCAACCCCAGGGACTGTAGCCCTCCAGTCTCCTCATATCCATGGGATTTTCTAGGCAAGAAAGTGGAGTGGGTAGCCATTTCCTTCTCCAGGGGATTTTCTCAACCCAGGAGTCAAATCCACATCTCCTGCACTGGCAAGCAGATTCCTTATGCTGAGCCACTAGAAAAGGCCCTACACGTGCTTTACTCTGTTCTTTGGTAACATGTTTCCCTGATTTTTCATGATTCCTATGGCCTTGCATTGGTGTCTGCACATGTGAAGAAGTAATCACCTCTTCCAGTCTTTACAGACTGCCTTCAGCAGGGAAAGCCTTTCTCCAGTCAGCCTATCCAGGGATTCTGGCAGTCTGTGGGGTGGGGTCTGTGGCAAGCTTACTGTTGAAGTCCTCAAATGGGCTGCCCTTGAAGACAGCCTAGGCCATGGGTAAGCAGGCCTAGAATTTGGATCCAGAGGACCTGTCTGGTGCCTGGGTTCAGAGGGACAAGCCTGGACCCTGGGTCCACTGGAGTGGGTCTGGAGTTTAGGTCTGCACAGACAGACTCAGAACCAAGGGCTCCATAAGGGAAAGCCTGGAACTGGAGCCTGAGTGCAGGCCTGGATCCAAGGTCTGAAGGGGTCACTATGGCACAGGGGTCCACTGGAATAGGGCTGGTGGTGACTGAGTACAAAGTGGTGGGCCTGGAATCTAGTCCACAGTGCCAAGCGAGGAAATTCGGTCCACAGGGGTCAGTCTGGAGCCTGGATCTGCGGGAGCCACCCAGAAGCATGGATCCACAGGGCTTTCCTGGCACTGAAGCAGGCCTTGAGCCTAAATCCACTGGGGCCAGTCTGGTGCTGGGGCAAGCTGGGCACCTGGGCCCACAAGTATGGTCCTAAGGCTGCAGGGGCTAGCCTGGTGCCAGGGTCCACTGGGACAAGCCTGGCCCTGAGTCTGTGAGATAGATGTGATACCTGTGTCCATGGGGGAGGGCCTGAAGCCTGAGTCCACTGGAACGAGCCTGACCCTTGGTTTGCAGAGGCCAGCCCAAGGGAGAACATGGATCTTAGGTTTCCTAGAGCCCAGGAATATATGGGGGCTGGCCTGGACGACAGGTCTGTGGGCACCAGTCTGCAGCCTGAGGCCATAGGAGCCAGTCCAGCACTGGGGTGTGCCTGGCACCTGGGTTCACAGGGAAAATCCACGCACTGGGGTTCATTAGAGCAGAGCTGGGGAGTGGGGACCACAGCAAAACAAGTGCTCATTTCATCCTCTTTCCCCTTTTCAGAGGGTATTTCTCACTAAGCTTCACTGCACTGTGGAGGCTTAGGGGAAGGATGATACAGGTAATGTGGAACTGTCCTTTCTACCATTTTTAATCAGTCTTTTCTTATTTCTGTGTTCCCTCTGCCATCTCTGATGCTATAATCTCTCGCCTGGACTCCTGAGCTTCTGGAAAGGTATTTTGTGTATAGGTAATTTGTTAAATCAGTGTTTCTGGGAGGGAATGAGTACCAGAAATTTCCATTCTACCAAATTGCTAACATCATTCCAAAACATTCCCGCTTAAATACACATAATAATATAGTTATGTTTGAAGTTATCAAGTTAATAATATCGTATTATAATGTGAAGTGGTTTCAAAACTCCACATCATCTCTTTTTTATATTACCGTGTGTCAGGGTAGAGAAAAACGTGTCCCTCCACCTGGGTCTTTGACAATATATAAGTAATATATATTAATTCAGTATTTATTCTAAATATGTTCTACAAATGGTCCTTGAGAGCTTCTAAAGAACTTGTAGACCTTGAAATTTATACAGTGTACAAATATAATGATTTTTATACATAAATACTCAACAAATATTTCTTAAATAAAATTAAAGTATTATTAACATTCATTAGGGGCTTCCCAAGTGGTTCAATGATAAAGAATCCACCTGCCAAGCACAAGACACAAGTTCAGTCCCTGGGTCAGGAAGATCCCCTGGAGAAGGAAAGAGCAACCCACTCCATTATTCTTGCCTGGGAAATCCCATGGACAGAGAAGCCTGGTGGGCTACAGTCTATAGGGTCGCAAGAGTCAGACACAACTTAGTGACTAAAGAACAACAAACATTCATTAGAACGGATCTCATATCACCCAGCAGAGTACTGTACATATCATAGGTAGACAATAAATTTTGCTAAACAAGGCCAGTAGAACAGAGATAGTTATTTTCTAACATTCAGTTTTTGACAGAGATAATAAACAATGTTTTCTAATTATAAAAACACACATGCTGCTTTGTCTTGTGACCAACATATATTTCATACATTATTCTCAATATATTTTGATAACAAAAAAGCTATAATATTTTTATAGTTCTTGATAATAACAGCAGGAATCAATCCAACATAGATATTTCAGATTAATGACTGTGCTTTACATTATAGCAACTATGTCTGTATTTCCAAACTACCTATATAAACACAAGTCATTTAAAATGAAACATTTTTCTCTAAATCGTCATGATAAGAATCTGCAAGGAAGAAGAGACGAGCAGGAAAATAAGCAGTTGATAAAACATTTAAAGTAACTATTACCCAGTAAATGAGCTGGACAGGCAATTGAGAAACAAAAGATAAATTACTATATTATGAAAATTTACTGCAGCACACCATAAATCACTGCAACATTTCATTAGCCATTGCCAATAAGTAAATGATTATTTGACCCAGGATATCTCTTTAAAGTGCATGAATTTGTCAATCTCCATTTATGATGGAAGGGTTATCTTAAGTTTATACAACTGCAATGACTCAGGGCATAATTCACTTTCTGTAATGATATGTTTAATGCAATGTCACCTTGCAGAAAATTCCACCTTTGAAATTTTGCTAAACTTCATATTTCTAATGAAACAAAATATTTATTTACAGAGGATAGTCCACAAACTACTGAATCTAAGTTCATGATATATTCAAATTAATTGTTGGTCTAATCTTTATGATTTATAAACATAAGCAAGAAAAAATAAGCAACTTAAAGAAGAAGTCTCGAAATATGAAGCTTCTAAAATAGCGCTTTTTGAGATTATAATGTAAAAACTAAGAATAACATAAACAAAGGAAAAAGCAGTTGAGTTCTAATGCCAAACACTGTGCTTGTTTGTGCTTGTGCTCAGTTGCTCAGTTGTGTCCGACTCCGCAACCCCATAAACTGTAGCCTGCCAAGCTCCTCTGTCCATGGGATTATGCCAGCAAGAATCTGATAGTGGGTTGCCTTTTCCTTCTCCAGGGGAACTTTCTGATCCAGGGATTGAACTCATCTTCTGCAGTTCCTTCACTGGCAGGCAGATTCTTTATCACTGAGCCACCTGGGAAGCCCAAAGTCAAACACAAGTACTTTTCTAAAATTCAAAGAATGTGGATATACCAATAAGAACCTCTTTGTAAGTTAAATATATTCAGTAGAACTAATGTCCAAATATTCACTGATAACTACCCCTCAATTTTGTAATGAAAACAATGAAGCTCTTGCTAGTACAAAAATGTAAATAGATCTTAAATTATGTTGTATGCTCCATATGACTAAAAACGAAACTTTACAAATACTACTTTGTTGCATTTTTCTAAAATGTTTTTAAAAATCAGTAGATCTCTCCTAGATGATACCATGTGCATCTTATCCTCAACTATAAGGCTAGTAGCTCTCAAACAAGATAAATTGAAAGAAAAACAAAAACAGAGGTATTTCTCTGAATCCTTACAAATATGTTTATGTACTACGGCCAACTCCAAGTCTTGCAACAAGTAACTAGGGTATTACTCTCCTTAAGTTGACATTACATGTCAGATATCTATCCTCTAACTACATGTATCACCCTGTGTGCATTTATCATTGGAATTATCACACTTTGGTATAATTGGGTTTGTCTTTCTCCTCCGAAAGCTCTTTGACAACAGTGATTGTTTTTAATCTCTATATTCTCAGCAAGCAGTAGACTGCCAAGTATACTGAGGGTGTTCAATAGATACATACTAAATGAATGAAGATTAGCCCATCCTTTCCAGAAAAATAGCTTCAGTTCACACAAAAACGGTTTAATAATACAAATTGAATTATTATAGTTTTTCTTTACCCTATTAATATCAACCGTTTAATATACTTGTTTGACAACCAAGTATCATATTGTAATGTCCATGTAAAATTTTTGAATATTTATAAAAACTAAGGATATATTACCTTGCCGACAAAGGTCCGTCTAGTCAAAGCTATGGTTTTTCCAGTAGTCATGTATGGATGTGAGACTTGGACCATAAAGAAAGCTGAGCACCAAAGAACTGATGCTTTTGAACTGTGGTGCTGGAGAAGACTCTTGAGAGTCCCTTGGACTGCAAGGAGATCCAACCAGTCCATCCTAAAGGAAATCAGTCCTGAATATTCATTGGAAGGATTGATGCTGAAGCTGAAACTCCCATACTTTGGCCACCTGATACGAAGAACTGACTCCTTAGAAAAGACCCTGATGCTGGGAAAGATTGAAGGTGGGAGGAGAAGGGGATGACAGAGGATGAGATGGTTGGATGGCATTACTGACTCAGTGGACATGAGTCTGAGCAAGCTTTGGGAGTTGGTGATGGACAGGGAAGCCTGGCATGCTGCAGTCCATGGGATCACAAAGAGTCAGACACGACTGAGTGACTGAACTCAATGATATAAATTATCAATTTCACTAGTGAAAGGGAAGACTTTAGACTCTGTACAGACATAAAATGTCATTAGAAGTTAAATTATCCATATCAATACTCATGATAAACACATACGTTAATACCACCACAAAAACTGTGGTAGGCAGTAACAGTGAATTGAATATTCATACAAACACTTCAAAAGGGTATGTGCGTAAGTCCCTCTAATTTGTTTAATATTTATACAAAACTAATAAGTCACTTTTTAAAACTCAGGCACTTATTCCCTTGTTATTAGCAAAAGGAAAATCCATAAAATATATTCATATTCTTTAACATAAATCAGGAATGTTCTTAAAAGGAAAAAGATTTTAGTATAATTAATGGAGATTGGGGGAGGGCTTCGTAAAATGGCAAAAATTAAAACATCAGTTTGGGGTAAATATTTTTCTATAGACAATATCAATATTAACTCTTCATTGAATAAATTCATTTAGTTACCTAAAAATTCATTATCTAATTAATGATTCCAGGAAATAGTAGTAATAGCAATAGTGGAAACATACAAAAATAACAATCTTAAAAATGCAAACAATAATAATAAGTAAACACTTAAATAAAATTTATATTCTTCACATACAACATCTCACTTATTTCTCACAATAAACATTAGTTCAGTTCAGTTCAGTCGCTCAGTCACGTCCAGCTCTCTGTGACCCCATGGACTGCAGCACGCCAGGCTTTCCTGTCCATCACCAACTTCTGGAATTTACTCAAACTCATGTCCATTGAGTCGGTGATGCCAACCAACCATCTCATTCTCTGCCGTCCCCTTCCTCTCCTGCCTTCAATCTTTCCCAGCATCAGCGTCTTTTCAAATGAGTCAGTTCTTCACATAAGGTGGCCAAAGTACCGCAGTTTCAGCTTCAGCATCAGTCATTCCAATGAATATTCAGGACAGTAGCAAATAACTATCCCAGGTTACAGATGAGGAACACAGGGCTGTGGAAGTTAACTTGCTACTAAGTTGTAGAGATAAGCAGTATTTCCAGATTGCCTGCTCTCCATCAGTTTGATACTTAATGCATCATTTGTCCTCAATGTTGTTTAAAAATCAACTATATCAAAAACGTATCACTCAACTGTTTCAACGGCAAGCAATTGGTAATATATGTTCTGAAAAGTTTTCAAACCAAAACCATCTCCACTGCACTGTACCAAAAGACTCCTTGCCCAAATAAAAGTCATAACCTAAGGTCAAAATAAGTCATTGAAATCTAATACCAATATTTGAATTATTGTCATACCTCCATTAGTGAAAGTTGCTCAGTCATGTCTGATTCTTTGTGACCCCCTGGACTATATACAATCCATGGAATTCTCCAGGCCAGAATACTGGAGTGGGTAGCCTTTCCCTTCTCCAGGGGAATCTTTCCAACTCAGGGATCGAACTCAGGTCTCCCGCATTACAGGCAGATTTTTTACCAGCTGATCCACCAGGGAAGCCCCAAAATATTGGAGTGGGTAGCCTATCCCTTCTCCAGGGGATCCTCCCGACCCAGGAATCAAACTGGCCTCTTCTGTATTGCAGGCGGATTCTTTACCAGCTAAGCTATCAGGAAGCCCTGTGTAGAAATCATGCCACATTGTGGATTATTTAGCCCACAGTGTCTACATGTGTGTGCACATTTTAAACATTGGGCAAAACTGTACATACCTCAGATCTGAGGTATTTATTATTGTTTAGCTTTATCACAACTAATCTATACTGAGCTCTAATTTTGATACAAAATACAAAAATCTATAATGATGCTATGACAATTTACATTAGCATATTTCAAGTATATATTTAAACTAAATAAGTTATTTCAAAACTAGATTTAGTAAACTATTTCTATATATCCTACTTAAGCTATTCTTAAGTGTTGACTATACTTTTTCTTTTAATTGATGTATGTGAAGTGAAAGACACTCAGTCATGTCCAGCTCTTTTTGTGACTCCATGGACTGTAGCCCACCAGGCTCCTCTGTCCATGGATTCTCCAGGCAAGAACACTAGAGTGGGTAGCTACTGCCTTCTCCAGGAGATCTTCCTGACCCAGGGATCGAACCTGGGTCTCTTGCACTGCAGGCAGATTCTTTACTGTCTGAGGCTCCAGAAAAGCTCCATTAATTGATGCGTGATTGACATATAATATTATTTTAATTTCCAGAATTCAAAACAATGATTCAATATTTGTATGCATTGTAGAATTATAAGTCTAGTTAAGGTATGTCACCATACACAGTTTTTTTGTGAAGATTTTTAAGATCTACTCTCAGCGCATTTCAAATATGTAAGACAGTATTACTCACTATAGTCATCACATTATGTACTACAGCCTCATAGCTTATTTATTTTATAATTGTAAGTCTGTACCTTTTGACTGCTCTCATCCATTTTGCCCACCCTCCATCCTTACCTCTGGGAAATACCAAACTGTTCTACCTGTGAGCTTAGTTTTTTAGTTTTTAGGATGTTTGTTTGTTTGTTTTAAATTCACCATATATGTGAGATCACAGAATACTGAAATATTGCCATTTGCAAGAACATGGATAGATCTACTTTAAATAGGATAAGAAAAATACCATATATTTTTATATGCAGAATCAAAAGGAAATCCAAGAACAATATATATCATACAAATATCAAATGATTATGTTGTACACCTAAAACAATACAATGTATAATATAATCTACTCAATTTTTTCAAATGTCTTCAAGACACTTCAAGTAAGTATATGAACTAAGATATTTCAAAACTACATTTAGTAAATTATTTCCAAATCTCCAACTTAATCCATTCTTAAGAGTTGACTATATTTTAACATCCAAGAACAGCAAATAAGTACTATGAATTCCTATTAGAAGTTTATTTTAAAATGATATTTGATACCATTTCCAAGCAAATAGTCCATTTCTATGGAAATATTTTTCATAAAACAGTTTTCAAGGAAATTAAAACTGCTTCCAAGTGTTGTATGTTCCAAATCTTCCATATACTTTAATGATCTGTTTAAGTCCAGCTAACTATTTGTATATTATTTCAAGCATATCTATACTAAGAGGATAATTCAAACTTTTAACCCTCAGAACATACACATAAACACACATACACACAAATACACCTATACAGATATAGCCAATATGCTGGTCTAGTGTTCTGATTATAAAAGACATCCTAAGTTACAAGAATAATAATGCTTCAAACAAATTATTATTAAATTATACACACAAGTTTTAAAGTATATTTATTCATATGAGATGACTTCTTGCTAAGGTAATGCAATGGTTTACTGAGCAAAACATGAGAGAAGCAATTTAGAAAATTAGCAAACTACCAAATGCTGTGCTGTGCTCAGTCCTGTCCAGATCTTTGCAGCCCCATGGATTGTAACCTGCCAGGTTCCTCTGTCCATGGGATACTCGAGGCAAGAATACTGGAGTGGGTTGCATTTCTTTCTCCAGGGGATCTTCCTGACCCAGGGATCGAACCCACATCTCTTGCGTCTCCTGCATTGGCAGGTGGATTTTTTACCACTGCCACCTGGGGGGAGGGGCATATTACCAAATACAAGTACGGAATGAGTCCCCTGACTCTTCACTGCTGAAATGAGTTCTACTTTCACTTCCAAGGTTTATTAAACATAATGGATTTAAAAACAAAAAAGAACGACTCATTGCTAATAGCTATATGATTATAAGCATATTCCCATAATAAAAACAAATATAGTTGTTACCTGTTGTGTATACTTCTGTATTTCATCCAGTACAAATTCTACTTCTTTTGAAGTTGTTAGTGAAGCAAGATTTCCACTAAGATTATAGCAGTAAAGTTTAGCATTGTCATAGTTTTCTCTACTGGAATTAATTCTAAGACAAGCGTCCCCGACATGAATCCATCCTTCTCCACAAAGATGAGCTAGTCAAAAAAAAAAAAAAAGGCTTATTTTTTGATTATCCAAACACATGCATATTTTTCAATTATTTCAGAATGGTAAATAAATGCAACTTCTAGATTTGTTTAAATAATTTTTATGATAAAATCCTTGTATTATACTAAACAAAATTTGACTAATATTTTGGTCAGAAGAACAGAAGATCCTAAGAACAGAAGATCCTAATTTTTTCTCTAATTATTAAACATAAGAAAAGCTATGGCTCTGTAACATCAGTCAAAATCTGTTGACTATTAGGTCTTCTGTGTAAATCTAGTGTATTGATATATGGTTTTGCAGCAAGGGAAATCATTACCCCATTTTTATGTCGCAAGGTTCACTTCATACAAGATCACTTCAGTAGAAAAATAACCAGCACACAACAAAAGCGAAGTTATTTCTACAAGTGTAGCTATTAATAACTGTCCTCTCAGCTATGGAATTAATCTCTTTAGCCCAGGTATACTATTTTGATATAAGCTGGGTTCTTTGATTCTTTTATTATAATTATGGGGCGAGAAGTCTCATTTCATTCATGCTTCATAAAGAAACTAGAAAGTTTGCTTTCAAATATTTATTTTTACACAACCTTTCAGGTCTTTTGAAAGTTTAAACATACTATTCAGTAACAGTGAATAGTAGACTCCAAATTGAACTTAAAACAGTGTTTTCTAAAACACAGACTTATAAACTCAATATAAAGTTATGCTCTAGGATACATTAACGCTGAGGTGTTTTATTGACACACCAATCTGTGAAGCTTGACTTGACTATCCGTTAGTTTCATGTCACTAAATATTTCAGTGCCTCTTGCCCTTTCAGGTTGCATGCATCAGTTCGGTCTTTATGGAATTATTATAAAGCAGCAGTTCTCCAACATTTTGGTCTCAAGACCCCTTTAAACCCTTAAAAATTATTGAGAATGCCACAGATTTTTCCTTATACACTTTACATCTATGGAGCTTGACCATATTAAAAATTAAAACTAATCTTTTAAAAATACATATATTTATTCATTTAAAATTTTATTACAAACCTACTCTTCCAGTTTCTCGGATGTATTGCCCCTTAACGCTATTATTACACACCCAAGGAAGATGTATTAATATCTTCACATTTTATCCTTGAGAAAGTAAAGCTGATGGTTTAAATTAGGCCCTTGGCATCAAAAATTGAGATGGGTTGATAAATGAATAGGGCATGGATAGGCAGAGAAATCAGAGATAGAGCAGAGTAAAATGTGCATTGCACAATCTAGGGTGTGGGTAGTGAGTGTCCTCACTACAATTCTATTTTTCATAAAAAAATGTTTGAAATTTTTCATTAAAAAATGTTAGGGAAATATATAACAACTTAAAATAAATAGCATATTTAATTTCTCTTAATTACACTCTCCATAAAAGAGTGTGGCTTCGTTCTATATTTTTGCAAATCCCTTTAATGTTGGTTTAATATAACAATCTATTAGAATCACACACTATGTAGCCTTTGGAAAACTATTAACACAGAATAAACCTATAACAGAATGAGAATTACAAAAGCACACAATATCTTAGTATCACAGGGCCCTTTGCTTCTTGAATAACTACTGTCCCATTAAACTAGGTAATGAGAATAACACATAGTGCTTGGAACATAGGAAGCACTCGATATACCAGATTCATTTAGTAAGACTTCTAATGCCTCTGTTTTCATTTTCAGGCTACACATATAGCAATCTTCCTTGTCTTCTGAAATCTAAACTACCAGATCACTTCAAGGAAACAGCACAGGAGTTTTTGTTAAATTTCAGTTTTTTCTTTCCTTACTGAATCAAGGAAGGATTTACATTAGTTTTGGTTATCTTTTGTTTTATAAGATCAAAAACACGTGGTTAATGAATCACACAAATGCAAGCAACACCTGGGCCTTTGGGGCTAAACTAAATCAGGGCACTAAACCAAATGTGATGTCGTAAGTTTCTGTAGCTTTGAGCACCACCTCACCTTCAGGATAGCAGCTAATTTTTAAAATAGGTTAAGCTTGATAAATTCAAATTGCCAGTTTTACATGAGATCAATGGAAAAAATGCAATTCACAAATTTCCATGGAAAAAGGCAATTACTACACACTAAGTTCTCCGTTTAGAGCATTCACTTCCTTGAGACAAGCTGAACAGAAACCAAACTACATATAATGCCAAGCTGGCTCTTGGTAAATATGAATACAGAACAAAGGGAGTTAGTGTATGATAACATAGCTTATTATATTTATTATTCTCCAAAGTAATAACCTGGTCAAGTACAACCCTTAGGCCAAACCAAAATATTTTCCCAGGCAAGAGTAGATGGCTATTACTAAATATAACTTCACTATTATTTTCCCAAATTTCCACTGGTAATCAAATTCTCTTCTTATTGAATAATATTCCTTTACATATATATTCCTTCAGTCAACTCTTATTTCAGTCCAGGATTTACTCTGTCTTTTTAAAGAAACTTTGTATTTTTATTGATCTACATGTAACTTTTAGACTTTAACACTTAGAAATTATTACTTTCAAGTTTTTGCTTGAAAAAACTATTGCTTCTCACTCACTATTGCTTCTCAAATCTTACCTACTGCATTAAATCCTCTAAATTACTCAAATTGAACACACATGCATACGTCACTATTTAAAAGCTTAAAAGCTTAGTACATAAACAAAATTCCAAAATCTCAGTGGTACTTTTAAAGGCAATCTAATTTTTATTTTATTACATGAACTTATAAGAAAGACCTAAATCCTATGATGGGATTTTCCAACATTTTCAAGAATTACATAGGTTCAGATATTTTTCAATGAAAAAGTGAAAAAAACAAAAAACCATGAGATAGAAACAGACAAAAAACTGAACAGAGATAAACACCCAGTTACTAGTCCCCTCTGCCATTTACAAGTCATGCACTTTTTTAAGCAGGTCATGTAACCACTCTCAGCTTATCTGTATAACAAGAAGATGGAACTGGTTAAATATCTATACAAGTTTTCGATTTTCTGATTTTCTCTTTCATATTCAAAAGAAAGAATACTTAGGGGTCTACTAAGAATGCTAACTGTAAAAATAAATTGAAATTTCTTTTTCAAATGAGTTTTGTTCTGATTTATAGAACTTAGGCATCTCATTGAATCATATAATAATTATTATAAATGTTACCATTTCTAATAAAATAGAACAGTTAGTAAAAAACTGCTCCTGGAATTTAAAAAATAAAGGGCATTTAAATCCAATATGCCAAAATGTTAACATTGTTAGATCTGGATATTACTCTGAGTACTTACTATTTTCTATGTTTTTAAGATATAATTTTTTAATTGAAAAGTATTCTGATCAAGTCAACAGTAATAAACAGAAGATACCCTGAAAGTCTTAATCAGAAACAAATGTATAAATCTTTCTTGTAGGAACACTGCTATCTTTACTCCAATACTATTGTTTATTTGCTACTGATTTAACTTTAGAAAATGGAATATTCTTACTAAACATTCTTTACAAAAATAGCATTCATCTGTGGACTATAAAACTGATTTACCAAATGTAAATCTTTACCTGGTAGAGCCTGGCACTCTTGCTGTCGCTGATCCCACTGGCAGTTCAAGTTTAGTGAACAGCTTTTACAGCTAGTAAGTTTGTTACAAATCTGCTCATTTCTCACATGGCATTTGGTATAGTTTTTCACAGACTATAAAGTTAAAAGATAAAGCATGTTACCTTTCGCCTTTGTATAGTAATGACTCATGAAGTTTAGCGTACACATAAATTACCTGGTGAACTTTACAACACAGACTTCTAACACCAAATCCAGTTCTACTGAATCAAAATTTCTTATTCATTCATTTATTTAAGCAAAGTTCTTAGAATTAGAATGTATGGTTATTGAAAAAACAAGCAAATTACACAATCTGAAACAGAAATCAAGTAATAAAAACATATTCTATTGAATCTGATAACAGGCTTCCAATTCAATAAATAAAGCAGATGAACAAAGTCATTTTCTCTCAATGATGACATCGAAGAATTCTAGTCATAATAAAACTATCATGCAGACTCCTGGGAATGAAGTGGAAGTAATGAGTAGCAAAAGTTAAAGAGATGCTTTATCAAAATCTGATACCATCTAAAACGATAAATTATTTTCTCAACAACTCAAACTAAGTTTACTTCCACATACATTAAATAACGGTTTGGGTTACTTCTACAGACATTAAATAATGATTTCGGTTAACTGATGTTTCTCTTGTGTGTATCTATCACATTTCCTCAATAAAGGTTGAAAAGAACCCGCAAAAGTTACATTTTGATCAGTCCTATTACACAACTACTCATATTTCAACTAATTTCAGGTGTAAGAGGTTGAAGGTTAAAGGTCAAAAAACAAAACAAAAGGAAATATAGGAACTTTGGTGTGAGTTCTCTATGTATATCAAGGTTTGATATTTCACATGATATTATCAATACCTGTGATTTTTAAAAAAAAATCAGACTCTTCTTGTGACTCACTTTTGAGGGAAAAAAAAAAAACACAAAGGAAAAAAGCACTAGCCGCATCATAAGCTCTCTTTCCTTTCCATAGGTAGACACTCTTACCTTAGGCTTTCTCATGTTAGGGTGATAAATATTTCTTTTCAACCAAAAAACTTGACAATTAAAATTTACTTATAATTTCCCATATATATAAAAATGGTTGAAGAAATTTTTATCTTATTCTTCCTTTAAAAAAATCACATAAGATACAGTTTTTAAAGCCCAAATTGCCCAGCAAGTGTTACTCAACCTCCATTTTCATTAGGAGCGTGCAAATTTTCTTAATGTTATTTTTCTGATTCAAAGCTTTTTTTTCTCATAGAGCATATAAATCTTAGTATTATTCTATAGGATTACTATACTTCCAAACATTTGTCACATAACTGAAAACAAATCAATTTACTTGAATCATCGAAAAATAAAATAGCCTATAAGAAAGACAAGAGAATAGCTAAACAACATATTAGAATAAGAGAAAGAATAAGAACATAATGCCAGTCTTTAGAACAACAATGGTAGAGTCACCATCGAAATAACTCTACTGCTCTTCATAAGAACAGTATACTCATTTATTGATACTGAGCCAGTACAATAGATGAAATTGTATTTCCATCACACACAGGGTCAATTTATTCAATGATAGAAGAAAGCTGACTGCCACTCTGAAACATGGCTGGCATTTTTTGGCCTAATGAACCAGATGCACATTCATAAACAGACTATGAAGAATAACCAGTCCTCTACTCATCTTCATCCTAATATATCTAGACGTAAATTTAAAATGAAAATCTGCAAGAAGAACAGTTATTTGGACTGTTAGAGCACGAAATATGCAACTTGCAGTAAAAATGACTAAATAATGAAACAGAATATCAATGGATATCATTTATGCTAAAATCTCATAGACCCTTTTGTATCTATTACCATTTGGTTTATTTTAATCACCAGACATTCTGATAAAACTGTCCAAAAGACACATTACATCAAAGTCTAAATTATAAGAGACTTCCATCTGTTCACTTGTGCTATCTCACCCAGTGCTTTCCTTTTTAACACATTATCAACACTAAACTCTAAAGGAAAAGGCCACTTTATAAAATGAATTTAATTTGCATAATACAATTTTTGAGACGTGTACATATAGTGTAAATGTCTAAATACAAATTAACTCAGAGTTATCGAACAAAGTTTTAAATAAAATCTGCTTGCAATTCTTATCTAATGACATTCTCCATTTTAGTCCCTTATTCCCATGTTTTATTTTACATTGCTACCATGTCCACATTATTCACTAATGTAACTCCCATTAGATAAATATTATGCAAACATAAAAAAGTAATTCAAACATTCAAAGTGAGTCATGTTCTATTAACATTCAAACTCAAATAAAATTGAAGTATCTATTATTATTAAAGCAACATATCACTGCAAAGTATACACCAACACAGTAAATATAAAAACAAAAGGGTTCAATCTGATGAGGCAATAATTCAAAGCTTTCCTTCATTTTAAGTTTTTAATATTATTTTAGAATAGAATCATAAAGCTTTAATTATTTCAAAATATGATTGGTTACCGGAGAAAAATTTTAGGTAACGTAATAAAACTTTTTACTTTAGTTTTCAAACTCCTTTTTCTTTACCTTTTACTTCTGCCTGGTACCTTGAAAAATAAGTGGATACTTTTCTCGTTTAATAAAAAATCAAAAAAAGAAAAAATTAGTATGTATTTAGTTTAAAATCTGTATGGGAAATTTTTAGTTATTTAAGCTACGCTCCAAAAAGAGAATCTCTAATCCTACTGAATACAATCCTTAATAATTTTTAAAAATTTTCCTTCAATTTGTTGACATCTAAAAAACATGGAACATTTTGATGCTATCCATTAAAAGGTTCGTTTTTACTCCTCTTGACCTATTTTATTTTATTTATTTTTTTTTTAAAACTAGATCATTTTAATGTTGGCTTTTTTCGTTT
Organism: Oryx dammah; assembly: GCF_014754425.2. NCBI lineage: Eukaryota > Metazoa > Chordata > Mammalia > Artiodactyla > Bovidae > Oryx > Oryx dammah. Next base: position 34,572,929 of record NW_024070198.1, on the reverse strand, counting down.
TTAAAACAGTAGAATAAATAGTTTTGTTTGACTGAAGACAACATGTAAGGTTGATAGGTAGTATTCAGAAATATCAGAGTAATGGTTTCCCAACTGGTGTGTAGTCTTCAGTAATTATAAGGAGTTATTTGTATGTAACTGTTGTCAAACCAGTAAGACTGCATTTATGCATCCATCATTTTCAGGATTATTGGTAACCTGGGCATATTTTCCCCAGATGACTTTGCCTCCTTGTGTTACAAGGCCCAACTCGCTCACGTTCACCTCAATGACGGTTCCTTTGGTAATAACACCCAAAGTTGTATAGAGTGGGGATGAGGGATTCTTCTTTACACCAAGTATTGGCAAGCAAAAGGTGGCTTTCAGTTCAGGATGTGTTACATGAGCCTTCTTGAAACGTAATCCCATTGGCCTAATGAATCTTTCATATTTAGGTGGTTTTCGAGTAAAGCCATCTCCAACAAAGCAGACTTTAGTAACCATCCTCTTCCAGGCTTTCTTCTTTCTCTTTCCTGTTCGAATAACTTTTAATACTTCTGTTTCTCCCTGGCCACGAACTTTAGGCAGAGGGACCTCCCACTTTCCCGCTTTCTCTTTTCGTTTCTGTTTAATCATATTGGAAAGTACTTTAGCTCGAGACTGTCCCTCTCGGTCCAGTAGATATGCAGGTACTGCTCCTTGTGGAGTCTTTTCATCATTCTTCTGTTTGGTGTTTCTCTTTTCATGCATCTTAATAGTCTTTTTCATTTGTATTTTCTCAGCATGGCGCTGTTTATGGTAGAGCTTAGCTTTCAGTCCAATCATCTTTTTTGCCTTCTTTGAACGTTCATGAGCCTCTCGACCTTCCTTCTTTCTCTTTTTCTCATGGTAATCCAAACGATATCCATAGCGCTTACGGTGTAACTCAATATATTCATTTTGTGGCATGGTGACGGCTGCCGAGCCGCGGGGTGCAGTCTCCGCGGCGCGAAGAGGCTCTCAATTTTCCGCTCTCAGAGACCCTCGAGCCGACTCCCCTCTTGACCTATTTTAATCTATCAACATTAATTTTATTTTCAATAGTCTACCTAAAATAGGCTCTTGACCTCATCACTAGTGAAACTTTGAGCCAGGTGATGATTTTTTGTCAGCGCTATTTTCACTGTAGATGTTTACTTGTGTCCCGGGCTTCTCTATGTTAGATGCTGGTAGCAGTCCCACGGAGAAGGCAATGGCACCCCACTCCAGTACTCTTGCCTGGAAAATCCCATGGACGGAGGAGCCTGGTAGGCTGCAGTCCATGGGGTCGCTAAGAGTCAGACACAACTGAGCGACTTTACTTTCACTTTTCACTTTCATGCATTGGAGAAGGAAAAGGCAACCCACTCCAGTGTTCTTGCCTGGAGAATCCCAGGGACGGGGGAGCCTGGTGGGCTGCCCTCTATGGGGTTGCACAGAGTCAGACACGACTGAAGTGACTTAGCAGTAGCAGTCCCACAGTTGTGAAAACAACCAAAAAATACACATTGCCAGATGTCCCAAAGCAGGACAGAAATGCCTCAGAGAACCATAGATCTAAAGAAAAAATTTTTTTAATTTAAAACACAGATCTATAGATGATTTTAATGATAAAATGAAACTACTACTATCAACACTTCAGATTAAGCTTGCACACAAAGCATATAAATAAAACCTATGTCACAACACTATTAACACGTCTGACAAGAATCTCATAGAAATGACTTCAATACTTATTTATACATTCCTATTTCTATCAGCACAGAAGACAATGTTTCTAGTTACAGTCTTTTAAAATTAAGTTTTGAAAGAATTTTCCCAATCTTATCCATGGAAAGTAAAGGTTATTGGATTCAACATGGAATCTAGACTGACCAACAACATATCAAGAAGTAAGTGATGCCCTAGATATTTTCTAAGTGTCTTTTTTTAATAGTTGGCTTACAATATTGGGGCTTCCCTCATAGCTCAGTTGGTAAAGAATCCACCTGCCATGCAGGAGACCCCAGTTCAATTCCTGGGTCAGGAAGATCCCCTGGAGAAGGGATAGGCTACCCACCCCAGTATTCTTGGCTTTCCCTTGTGGCTCAGCGGGTAAAGAATACATCTGCAATGTGGGAGACCTGGGTTCGATCACTGGGTTGGGAAGATCCCCTGGAGAAGGGAAAGGCTACCCACTCCAGTATTCTGGCCTGGAGAACTCCATGGACTATACAGCCCATGGTGTCGCAAACAAAATTTTATAGGGCTTCCCTGGTGGTTCAGATGATAAAGCGTCTGCCTGCAACGCCAGAGACCAGTGTACGATCCCTGTGTCAGGAAGATCCCCTGGAGAAGGAAACAGCAACCCACTCCAGTATTCTTGCCTGGGAAATTCCATGGACTGAGGAGCCTTGTAGGCTTCAGTCCATGGGTTCACAAAGAATAGGACACAACTGAGCGACTTCACTTACTTACTTACTACAATACTGAATTAGTTTCAGGTATACAACATAATGATTCAACATTTTTTAAGATTATATATTCCATTTAACATTATTACAAAACAATGGCTATAAATTCCGGTGCTGTACAATATATTCTTATTGCTTATCTATTTTATATATAGTAGTTTATATCTCTTAATACCATAATTTTATTTTGCCTCTCCCCTTTCCCTTTTCTAAATGTCTTGATACAGGTAAGCTAATGATTATAAAGTAGCAGTGTTTTGTACAGGTAAGCTAATGATTATAAAGTAGCAGTGTTAGCTACATCATCATTTACCCATAAATACTAACCATGCTGCAGTTACTGGTTGATGAAATGCATTTCTTGTCATCACACCACTGGCACCCATTCGTATTGGCAGTACAGCTGGCACAATCTGCATATCTGTAACATCTGTCATCAGAAGCAGCTGTGATACAAATGGGAGACAGAACACATTAGGATGAAAAGAAAATGTCACAATTCTTAATTCACATATTTTTAACATCTGCTAAGAATCATGAGGACATTTTTAAACCATAAATATAATCATCAATATCAAAATAAGTTCTCCAATATGAAGTCAGTTTTGTAATTTAATCGGATTTATAGGGATTTAAATACCTCCTGCCTTCATCTTGATTATCACTCTAGCAGGATCCTACAATCATTTGACATTTACACATTATGGAGGAAGAAAAAGACTTAAAGTATTTTATTAAACAAAATGTATTACTATACATTTAAAAGAAAAGATTATAACAAATGCTCATTGTTTATCATTCTTCATAAAGCTATCTAGAGACATCTGACTGATTATAGATTAGCAAAACCTGATCTGTTCATTGTAGCACCAAAAATATATCAAAGCCCCATTCATTTAAAGAAAATTGAAAATTTATATCCAAATCATTCTTTATAAATATTTACTATTAATTATTCATAAATCAGGGCATCCCAGGTGGCGCTAATAGTAAAGAACCTGCCTGCCAAAAGAGGAGACATAAGAGATGCGGGTTTGAGCCCCGGGTCAGGAAGATCCCCTAGAGGGCATGGCAACCCACTCTATTATTCCTGCCTGGAGAATCCTCAAGGACAAAGGAGCCTGGAGGAGTACAGTCCACAGGGTTGGAAAGAGTTGGACATGACTGAAGCAACTTGCCATGCACATTCATAAGTTTGAATTATTTATTCAATATTTTATGAGAAATATTGAGTTATAACAGGACATCAAAATTCTAGAAACTTTAGCTTTATGAGATGGTTTGACAATAATTCAGGAAGAAAAAAAGTACCAAATGCAGAATAAATTACTTCATTTTATTTCTTTGAAGCATACAATATATCTGAGAAAAGGTGTATTTGAGTGAATTTTATACTTACATACAAAAATAATTCATATATATATGGCCATGTTACATGTCAAAATTGATATATTACTATTACAGAGATATATGACTATTACACATTCAAAAAAGAAAACTAAAGATAGCTAAGAAAGACATTAAATTATTAATCACTGCTAAATTCAAACATTAGGATTCTTAATTAGAGGATTATGAGTTTTTAATTTTTGAAAACTATTAAGGTAATTCTTATGAGCAGGAATGCACTTCCATTTCAAGCCAAGTAGAGATGCTTTATGTCAAAAAGAAGTAAAAAAATATTTCACCTGTTTTCAGAGGGCACTTTGCTCTAAGAATATTATTAGTATTCCCAGAGTCCCAAGATTCACAGTGATTTTTGTTCCAAATACATTTTATTCCTGGACCAGCATTTTTACAAAGTTCTTCATCTCTGAAAGCCTTGCAATTTGGAGGCTTATATACAAGTATATCATTAAGGAGTACACTAGAAAATCCTCCAAATATATACATGGACCTATTAAAAACAAAACAAGAATCTTAAAAAAAGTATCTAATGAGTTTTCAAAATAAATTTAAATATGCATTTTACATTTTTTATCTAGGTAGGAAACAGTTTTAGAAATATATAGTAGCTATATGGAGATAACAAGATATACTTTAGAATTGCCATATAGAATTAAATTTTTTGAATACAAAGAATTTAGAAATTGGATATAGAATTCTTTGTATACTGTTATTATCCTTTTATAAAATAAAACGATCAAGAGTAAAATAATCAGAAGGATTTTCAAAGTTTCAGTTTGAAAAGAAAAGCCCAGATGTTTACTGAATTAATACTACCAGCACCAAAGAAATTTGAAATGGCCTCAAAACAGCCTAATTTTCATTTCTAAAAATATTATTGATATAATAAATGGAAAAGATCAGAACGTACTTGAAGAATATTACTGAAAAAGTAAAATAAAAATCAACAAAATGCAATTTTCAACAGAGAAGCTTAGAGTCTTTATGTTTACACTCTGTATTTCACTTATTTCCATTACAAAAGCCAACGGATACCATTTACACAGTTTTATTTTTAGCATCATATTGGACAATTTTTACGTAATTAGAATAAGGTGGTAATAAAATGACCTCATAAAAATGTCATTATGAATCGCAAATTTTAAGCTAATGGATGATCTAGCATGTCATTTATTGTCATGAGTCCACATTAATGAATTTTTGCTATAGAAATAGCAAAATCACACTACCTTACAGGAAGAAGGTAACTTAATGATCATCCAGTCCAAATTCCCAGTGAATATAAGGGTACTAAAGGCCAGATGGGCTTCCCAGGTGGCGCTAGTGGTAAAGAGCCAGCCTGCAAATGCAGGAGACATAAGAGACGCAAGCTTGATCCCTGGGTCAGGAAGATCACCGGGAGGGGGACAGAACAACCCACTCCAGTATTTTTGCCTGCAGAATCCACTGGACAGAGGAGCCTGGCAGGCTATGGTCCATAACATCACAAAAAATCGGACAGGACTACAGGACTAAAGCAACTGAGCACACACGCATGAAAAAGCCAGACAGGTTAAGGGAACTGTCAAAAATCACACACTCAGTTATGACAGAACCAAAATGAGAACCTAACTGTTCTCACTTCCCTTGCTCTCCTCAACAGAAATATGTGGCTAGCCTTTCTATAACTTCAGGCTGATTGTTTTAGGGAAATCATTCATGATCTGATCTCTGGAAAAAGAAATTAAGGCAGGATGAAAATTTCAAAGAGCATCTGAAGCTCTATCTCACCATCTTTCCTCTGTACTCCCCTGCCCCTTAAATAAATTTAAACAGAAAAGAAAGAAGGATAATGGTTAATGAACCAAAATTTATTCCCACGGTATTGAAGCGATACGTAAAACTACTGCCATTGATTACAAACAATAATTTGCTTAAAGAATAACAAAATACATGGGTAGTATGACTGCTAAACATGCTTCTTTTACCCGTTAATGACAACTGCAGAGTGACCAAATCTGTTGACATCTCTATGAAGATTTGGTTTCGGTAGTATTTTCCATTCATCACAAGCTAGAAAAATGAAAACAGTAAAACAGAAAATGAAATAAAAGAACAATTTAAGACACATACTACAAAACAATCACTGGACAAATAAAGATACAATACTTAAAATTAGGAAACCTTTCATTAATTTCCCATGACCTACAATTTACCTTGATTTACTCAACTAGCATTATTCCTTAAATAAAAATAACTTCCGTCTAAAATTCTCACAAATAATTTTATATGTATGAGAATAAAGGAAATTAAAGGAAACAAATTAGGTGTACTTTATTTTGGAGGGTAATTTCAATGACATTTAAAACAAGGTTCATATGGCAAAATTCATGAACATCAATATTGGGAAAATGTATCATAAAGTTAAATCATTAAATCAAATTTTACATGTATGCATGCAAAATTAAATAGAATATAAGTGAGAAAAGCCTAAAATGGAATCATCAAAATAAAATGTTTGAATCAGTTTAATAATTTGATATTTCAAAAGACAAGTTTTCATTTTATGTAAAGAAGAGCTTTAGTTGCAAAAAATAGGAACAAATGAAAAAAATCTAAATAGTTCATGAGCTACATAAAGATTATGGAAAGAAAAATGATTGAAGAAAACTTTTTCATTTAAATATAACCTCAGAATCCACACATATATTATTAGAGATCTTGAGATGTCAAATAATTCAGTATTCAATGACTAGAAACATTCTCAGGACAGTGTTCTAGACTTTATCCTCTTAGGTGTAGCCTATCTAAAAGCAGGCCTAGGTATTTAATATAAGTACATAGGTATGATAAGCTTTAAAAACATTTTTTTCCCACATTCTGGCAACTTAGAAGCCCTTCTGAAACAGAAAAAAATAATCTAAAATACAATCAGTTTTAACTGTTGAATTACTTGTTTTCCTACATTAACAGCCATACATATTACACTAGAAGTAAAATAATAAATTTGGTTTCAATTCAATATTATTACTAGTAAAGATCAAGGGAATTACAAAAACCAAAATCATAGCTTAGAAAATTAAACTGGAAGACTCAGAGTAATAAAATGTATCTTGGGTTGTATCTCCCACAGTACATAAATACCCTCCACCAAAGGGGTATTTTTTAGTTGATATAATCTTTTTAGTCCACGAAGTATATGCACTTATTAAATACTCTGAAAAAAAGACAGTACAAAGGCACAGAAGCCTAACTTTACTAAATCCAGTGTTTTGCCAATGTTTCCTCCATAGAAGCACTATTCACATAGCACCTATTTACAATCCCAGGAGAGCCAACACTCTGAAGATCACATTTTGAGAACTATTATAAAGGCCTACATGTAACATTCACAGTCTACCATTTTTTACATGCTAAAGTTCACTTAAGAAATGTGCATTAATATGCACATAGTAATATTAAAAATTTCCAAGTGCTTTCATCTGCATAATTTAAGTAGTCTTTGTTAAGAATCCAGTGAGGCTAACTGAGCAGGTATCACCATATGCTAGAAATGAAGAATGAGACCCAGGAGAAGTTAAGTAATGTCCTTAAGGCCCATTAGATTACCTTTGTTTTGCTATAAATTATGTTTATGAATGCCTGATTTATAAAAGTATATTGATGGGATTCTGAAAGATCATTCCCATTTGGAGAGAAGGGGTGACTTGTAAAGGGTAAAGACTTTGAAAAAGAAAAGAGATGAAAATGTTAGGGACAGCTAATGAGTTAGCATAGGTAGATTTTAATCATGCCACCAAAACCCAACATACACACACACACACATACACACACACACCCCTCACGTGGCCAATAATTCATAAATTGTGTGTTCAATATAGTATTCCAACAACAGAGTTAGAAACCTGAATATGCTTCAAGGAAGTGAAACAGAGTCAAATGAAAGAGTAGGACTTCTGGAAACCAGTTCATCATAAAAACGTCCAAAGAAGAATCATCTCCAGCATCATTTTGGGGACATCGGGAGTCCAGAAAAGAAAGTGACCCAATAATCTGAGCCTATCCAGAACTGAAGAATAAGTAATTTGGCCCATCATCCAAAGCAAACCAGCAGGAGGGAGAAAGGCAGATTTCAGAGACGAGAACCAGGAAAAATGCCGAGAGAGACCATTTAAGAAGTGAGTCAGGAAAAAGAGCTGAGGGAATAAAGGTCATTTTCTAAAAATCAGGCCTTTGTAAGAACTCTTTCAGTTCTACAAGCTACTGTCTTCAGGAAAAAAGAAAAACTTTTAAGCACACAGAGTAGTAAAAACAATGACATTATAAGTACCTACACACCAGGACCCAGACTTGTCAAAGGCAGTATTTTACCATGTCGATGGTAGAGTTTTTAAAGAAAGCATTACATATATGACGGCGGCTCCCTGGATACTGCCTTTCAAATTTGATTACTTTATGTCTTCTGTCTGGATGCAACCACTATCCTGTATTTGGTTATCAATTTCATATTTATGATCTGTATAGAGTATTTTTGTAGGTTATAAAACTTTATATTAATACAACTGGTATCAAACTATGTAAACTATGCGGATTCTTCTCCACCTTGCTTATGCTGTTCAAACTGTGGTTTTTTGTTTTTCACCATTTTAACCATTTTTAAAGGGGACAGATCAGTAACATTAAGTACATTCACACTATTTAGAAATTATCATCACCATCCATCTCCAGGGCTTTCTTCATCTTACAAACTATAACTCTGTACCAATTAAACAATACCTACCCATTCCTCTCTACGCCAGCCCCTGGTAAGCATTATTTGCCTTTTTGGTCTACAAGTGTAACTGCTCTAGCACCTCAAATGAATAAAATCATGAAGTATCTCTCCTTTTGTGACTGGTTTATTTCCTTCAGCATGTATTCAAAGTACATCTGTGCTGCAGAATGTTTCAGAATTTCCTTCCTTTTAACCCTGAACATTAATAATACACAAATTGTATGTTTATATGACACTTTGTATATACAGTGAAATATTAATATTATATTATTAAATTGATTTTTTTCTATTAATATTATATTATATTTATATTATTAATATATTACTATTATATTATTGTATTATTACTGTTTGACTGCTATAGCAGTCAAATTTGTTCTAATTTATTCTTTGACTGTGTGGATCACAACAAACTGTGAAAAGTTCTTAAGGAGATGGGAACACCAAACCATCTGACCTGCATCCTGAGAAATCTGTATGCAGGTCAAGAAGGAACAGTTAGAACTGGACATGGAACAACAGACTGGTTCCAAACAGGAAAAGGAGTACATCAAGGCTATATATTGTTACCCTGCTTATTTAACTTATATGCAGAGAACATCATGAAAAATGCTGGGCTGGATGAGGCACAAGTGGAATCAAGATTACTGGGAAAAATATCAATAACCTCAGATATGCAGATGACACCACCCTTATGGCAGAAAGCGAAGAAAAACTAAAGAGCCTCTTGATGAAAATGAAAGAAGAGAGTGAAAAATCTGGCTTAAAACTCAACATTCAGAAAACTAAGAACATGGCATCTGGTCCCATCACTTCATGGCAAATAGATGGGGAAATAATGGAAACACTGACAGACTTTATTTTCTTGGGCTCCAAAATCACTGCAGATAATGACTACAGCCATGACATTAAAAGACGCTTGCTCCTTGGAAGAAAAGTTATGACCAACCTAGACAGCATATTAAAAAGCAGAGACATTACTTTGCCGACTAAGGTCCACCTAGTCAAAGTTATGGTTTTTCCAGTAGCTGTGTATGGACGTGAGAGTTGGACTACAAAGAAAGCTTAGTGCCAAAGAATTGATGCTTTTGAACTGTGGTGTTAGAGAAAACTCTTGAGAGTCTGTTGGACTGCAAGGAGATCCAACCAGTCAATCCTAATGGAAATCAGTCCTGAATATTCACTGGAAGGACTGATGTTGAAGCTGAAACCGCAATACTTTGGCCACCTGATGAGAAGAGCTCACTCACTGGAAAAGACCCTGATGCTGAGAAAGAATGAGGGCAGGAGGAGAAGGGGACAACAGAGGATGAGATGGTTGGATGGCATCACCGACTCAATGGACATCAGTTTGAGTAAGCTCCGGGAGTTGGTGATGGACAGGGAAGCCTGGCATGCTGCAGTCCATAGGGTCACAAAGAGTCAGACATGACTGAGCGACTGGACTGAGCAACGCTTTCTTTGTTTATTCGTCCATAGATGGATATGTAGGTTCTTTCCAGATATGGGCTACTGTGAGTAATGCTGTGATAAAAACGGATGTACAGATATCTGTTCCTTCCCCTGTCATCAAGTTTTTTTGTGTATATTCCCAGAAGTAGATCACTAGATCTACTATGTTTAAGCTGGATCACTATGTTTAAGCTGGATCACCATGTTTAAGCTGGATCACCATGTTTAAG